>NC_041400.2:48171699-48314199 GCF_900747795.2 Erpetoichthys calabaricus
AGAAGCAGCTTTTTTATTTAATCCACGGGTTGTCCACTGTTTTTTTGTTCATTACGATTGTTATAGTTGTGGTTGTATACCACGTTGTCAGTTCAGCACTCCGGTTGTAATATGACCAAGCCGTGCAAGCACACTCTTGAGAATGCAACGTATAGTTGTACAGGAGAAAAGCAATCTTGCCTGAAATCAATGGCAACCTTTTGTAGGTCTATGAACTTAATTTAAACTTTAGGTTTACACGGTGCTTTCTTTCCGAAGTACCTGCACTCATGAATATGTCTGTATGCGTCAGTCGCTCAAATCCCCGCGCTTCGCACCGGCAAAGTACTGCTTTTAAATTTTTATTAAGAAGAAAAGAAAACCTTTTAAAATTGAGTGAAAATATACCAATAACAGTTTGTTAAGGATCTGTTTTTTTGTGAAGCTGCCTTCACTCGAGTGACCACTTCGAGCTGACTTGCTGGCTAACCATAAGCGTTACCTGGTAGGTAACCACCCATACAATCAGATTGTGAATCAGACTACGAATGCCGTGAATGTAATTACCCCGATCTACATGCTGTCAAATAAACGAACCACACACCGTGGCGCAATTTTAGGGGCTTCGCCTCTAGCGCTGACGTCCGAGGTTCGATTCCCGTAAGGGAGTGAAGTGAGTGGGTGGTTACCTATCAGGTAACGCTTATGGTTGGCCAGCAAGTCAGGTAACATCAGCCACGGTGCCTTCAGTTGTGAGAAGCAGATCATAGAATGGTTGAAAATAGTTTACTGTCAAATAATGCAAAGAGTACGCGACACGTCTTTCCCCCTTATTCTTGGCTCATCAGGCGTACACACTCACTGCACTCGCTTACGGTAATCGAACCTCGGACGTCAGCGCTAGAGGGGTTTCGCAGCGGTGAAGTATTGCTTTTAAATTTTAATTAAGAAGAAAAGAAAACCTTTTTAAATTAAGTCTTAAAAAGAGGTGTAAAGATATTGACAATAAGCTATGCAAACCCACCAAGACATGCAATCGTTTAAATCAAGGCGCGAGTCGAAAAACACCATCCCATAATATTAGTTAACGATTAACACATTTCTATATGTATTGTAAGCATACAATACAACTGATAATATGTTGCGCTTATTTATCTGGTGTACCGACATTTTTGCGCATTTAACGGCTGAAATCTAACGTGGTTTGTGCCCTTCAGAATGAAAACAGTTAGCATTTACCTTTTTAATAAAAGGCGAGCTTTTAAGCCTGAGAAATCACCCCGTAAATGCACACGTTTAATTACACATGTATTATTATGTATGCTTACACAGTATTAACAGACACTCAACAACGTCATTTACCGTTGTTCCAGCGTTTGATAAAAGGCGAGCTTTTAAGCCTGAGAAATCACCCCGTAAATGCACGCGTTTAATTGCACATCTGTTAATATGTATGCTTACACAGTATTAAAAGACACTCAAAATTTAACGTCATTTATCAGAATGAAAAGTTACCATTTACCTTTTTATAAAAAGGCGAGCTTTTAACCCTGAGAAATCACCCCGTAAATGCACACGTTTAATTGCACGTGTTAATATGTATGCTTACACAGTATTAAAAGACACTCAGAATTTAACGTCATTTACCTTTGTTCCCACGTTTGACTCATGCTGTAAATCTCTTCCTTGTTTTTAGTTCACGTGATTACGTAGGAGGCGTGATGACGCGATACGTGACTCCGCCTCCTCCATTAGAGTATATGGACAAAAAACAGGTTCCAGTTATGACCATTACGCGTAGAATTTCGAAATGAAACCTGCCTAACTTTTGTAAGTAAGCTGTAAGGAATGAGCCTGCCAAATTTCTGCCTTCCACCTACACGGGAAGTTGGAGAATTAGTGATGAGTGAGTCAGTCAGTCAGTGAGGGCTTTGCCTTTTATTAGTATAGACTAGTAGGGCCAAGCCCCCTGGCGCCTTCGCCACCCAACCCCCAGTTGCAGCCAGAAGATTAGTAAAATCTGCAAATGTACAAAAAAAATATTGGAGTCAAAATCACAAAATTCTATAAATATGCAAAAAAAAAAAAATTAATTATTATTTAATGGAGTAAAAATCATGAAATGCTTACCGATTGGAGTATTCGTGTTAAACTGAGGTCCACTATGCTTGATGAGTATTTATAAGAGACTAAATAAATGATCCATTCATTTTAACTGACATCCTTATAGATAAAAAAACTTTTTTTAAAGAATGAAAAATCCTTAAAAATTGAAAAATCACTTGAAAACTAAAGTGGTATGCAATGGGTCATCATAACTTGACCTTCAGCTAACTAAATCACCTAAATACAAACATTGGTGTTATGAATAGATTATTTTTTTTTAATAGTTTGTTCCTGTGAAAGAATGTTAACTCGATTAAAAACAATATAATTTATTGAATTAAATTATTAAAATAAATTATTGAAATAATAATGATTTATTGAAATTAAAAACCACAACTTTCTTGATATTAAAAACCACAAATTTCTTGATATTTTAGTTTATAATATAAAAATGGAATAAGAATCTGAAAATCTAACAATATCACATTAAAGTTCAATAAATTCTGAAAAGAATGATACCAAACATATATATGTAGGTTTGAAAATAAGCCCGATGTAAAGTGTGACAAAAGCCGTGACATAAAAATGTCACATAAAATTGTTGCACAAAATCGTTGCACTTTTAGGCTTAGGATTTTATATATATAGAGTAGATAATATCTTTAAAACAACATTCATACATGTGGATTTTACTTTGCTGAACTAGTCTTGTTTTATTTCTTTAAAACTAGTATTGAAGTTCATTGACAATGCAAAATTGTAAACTACAATTATATCCACCGAGTTTAATTTCACTGGTACATCCTTCAGAGTCAGTTCATGCCTAGCACTTAAGGCTGCTAGGATACACTCTAGCTGTCTACAACACTAAAATAGAAAGAAATTGGTTCAGACACTGGAAGAATGGATAGATGAACTTTCATGCACAGATCATAAGTTTCACTCCTCTGCAAACCAAATTAAGTGTAATCACTAAGGTGTTAAAGAGCTATATTAAACCTTCTGTAGACAGTGAGCATATTTCTACTTGTTTTAAATACATTTTCTACTACTACGTTTTTATTTTGTATTATTGTCCAAATGAAGTTAAAGAACAGGCAAGGCATTCCTTAAGGTACTGTATTTAATTCTAGGAATATTTCTTTTATCTGTTTTGAAGGGTTGCCAGGTTGCAAGAGGTTGGCAGCCAGGAAACCTTTAGGGGCTACAAGGATGCCCATGAGTGCAACAGACAAAATTACTAAAGCAGGAGAGAGAAAGACAGAATATAGGCACTACTCTCCCAAGAATAAAAAAAAAGACCACGGACGTCAGAAAGCTAATTCTGATCCATAGTAGGTCTTCCTTTGAACAGTTGAAAAAAAAGTAATAAACAAGATGGGAAGCCACAGGTATTGGTCATATTTGTGTATCTTCTTCACTCACTTGTCAAATATAAAACAGCTCACTCAATGGAAAGCCTCCTAAATACTACTAGTGAAACTTGTGAGGCTTTCTCTGTATTTTTTTAAACACAAAATTTAATAACATTAGAATTAATATAGTACATCCCCCAAAATTAATCCAACTCAGTCCCAGTATTCCATTTTAAGCAAGTTAAATTATTTCACCAGAATAGATCTACCCAAACTATACAGAATAATTTCTCAACTGAAACCCTCCACCTGCACCCTTGACCCAGTACCAACAGGCTTTTTCAAAGAAGTCTCTGAAGTTCTCTGATAGTGTACTTGACATAGTGAACTCATCATTAGATACAGGAGTCTTCCCTGACTGTCTTAAGACTGCAGTTGTCAAATCCCTGCTCAAGAAACCCATTATTTTAAAATGGCTTTTTCATAGCTACATTTTAGTTGTATCCCTATTAGTCTTTATGGGCATTGAATTATTTTCCTCTGGGTTCTACAATTCTGTATTAATCTGTACTACTCTGTACTCTCTGTGCCACCACCACCTGATCAAGGTACCATGCTACCCCCCTCATTTATGGAGTGAATCCATCAGCATCAAGTGATTCCGTGAGAACCCTAACTACAAAGAGGACTATTTCATTTATGTTAGGTAGAATGCCCAGAGGGGACTGGGCGGTCTCGTGGCCTGGAACCCCTACAGATTTTATTTTTTTCTCCAGCCTTCTGGAGTTTTTTTTTTTTTTTCTGTCCACCCTGGCCATCGGACCTTACTCCTTTTCTATGTTAACTAATGTTGTCTTATTTTAATTTCTTATTTTGTCTGTTATTTTTCTTTTCTTCTTTATGTAAAGCACTTTGAGCTACTTTTTGTATGAAAATGTGCTATATAAATAAATGTTGTTGTTGTTGTTGAATGACGAGCATCCTAGATGTCCACATGACTATTATCTAATTTTTCCACGTGAAGCCTGTAAACCACGAGGACTGATTTAGAACATCTATGATAGGTAGAATACCCATTGGGGGATGGATGGTCTTTTGGTCTTAGAACCCTTGCAGATTTTCTTTTCTACAGCCTAAACTGAATTTTGTTTTTTCTATCATCCTAGTCATCTGACCTTACCTTTTTCTTTGTTACATGATGCATAATATCTTGTTTATGTTTTATATTAACTTCCATTTTATTTTGTCTTGTAAAGCACTTTGAGCTACATTGTTTGCATGAAAATGTGCTATATAAATAAATGTTGTTCTGGCATCTTGCCATTCTTTTGGGGTTTTGCATCCTGGAGACTTGAAAGATTGGTGGCGCCAGCAGTTAAGAGGCAGGCTCATAGGTCCTCCCTTTTGTAGAGGAAGACTACCGACAGTAATTTCCCAGTGTCCTTTACTAGATATTATTCCCATTAGGACACTAGAGGGCATTTCATGATATTTTTGTTATTTGCCAGTTTTCACTTATTCATGTTTTGTGCTCCAACTAGAGTGCTGACAGTATCACTGTAGAGTCAAAGCAGTCTACCACAGTTCTTACTGGTATTATGCAGTATCAGTGTTATCAATATTATGTGTATGTACGAGCACATCAGCTTATGACATAGCAGTCATTCTGCATTAAGCACATCAGGCATATGACCCTCTTGTCTGAACCTTATTTACCAAAATTATGGCAAATTTATGTGTTGTTGGATGAAAAAATGTATTAATCTAGAAATATTCATCAGGCTTGTTTTGAAGACTAAGAAAAGTTAACTAATTTGTTTTGCTTAACTGAAGAGTGTTTATGATGCAAAAACCCTGGCTACTACAGTAGGTCAGGCCTCTTAGCAAATACCAGGGGCCTCATGTATAACGCCGTGCGTAGAACTCACACTATAACATGGCGTAAGCACAAAAGCGGGAATGTGCGTACGCACAGAAAAATCCAGATGCAGGAATCTGTACGTACGCAAACTTTCACGTTCTTCCACTACATGAATCCCGATCAGCGTGAAAAGTAACACACGTGCCTTCTGTCCCGCCCCAACTCCTCCCAGAATTATGCCTCTTTGAATATGCAAATCAATATAAATAGCCTTCTGAGAAAAGACAATGGGAAAAGCACGGGGGGAAATATAAGAATTTCAGCGAATACCAAGTTGAGGCAAAGGAAAAACGTACTATTTGTTGGTTTAAACAGTGGTATAATCAACAAAAGGAAGTTGATCGAGTGACAGTGTCAGAGAAACTCGAAAGCTCAAGTTCACAAAGTCACAGAGTGCCCAAAATAAAAAAGAAATCACATATCAAAGTTGCAGTGAAAAGGAAAGTTGTAGCCCACCGTCTGAGTGTCATTTGAAAGCTTATTAGGGTACAGACAAAAAAATAGACACACAGTGGGGAAAAAAGCACAAAATGTCAACTTTAATCTCGAAATTTCCACTTTAATCACGTAGTTTATTTTGCCATTAAAGTAGAACATCATAAACTTCATCCTAAAATCGTTTAATTTACTAGTTTCTCAAATCCCATTGTAACTAAAGTAGGACGTTAAATGCTTTGTTCTGTATTTGATCTTCTTTGTGCTGTGTGTGTGAATCACTACCTGCTTCTTAAACGGGCTTTCTCTTTCTCCAACAGGACACATAATCCATTACATTCGTGATATTACAGCTCTCTGAATAATTAAAATACTGAGATGTATACGTGATATCTTTTTCATGATGATAGGAATGAAAGAATGTTATTAAACATGGGAACACGGTGACGCAGTGATTGTTCATGTCTCACGCAAGAGGCTTGCTGCGCCATGCGCGACCTTCAATGACATAATTTATCACAGGAGTACTGTCTCTTTCAAACGTACTAACCTCCAATTCCTGTCCTTACTTTTCTTTCTCCAAATATCCAATCGCCACACAATCAGCTATGTAATAGACGTGAAGCAATTTGTAAGCTTAGAACGCCGATTCTTCAAAACTTTTAAGGAACATTGAAATATCTTCGTAGTACGTGTTTAACTATTCTATCCGTCTATCTTTCCAGTGTTGCGTCAGCGCAAGAATACAATGCAATGCAGGAACAATCCCTGAACTAGCTAGCGCTGCGGCACCGTGTCCTCCATCCATCCATCCATTTTCCAACCCGCTGAATCCGAACACAGGGTCACGGGGGTCTGCTGGAGCCAATCCCAGCCAACACAGGGCACAAGGCAGAAACCAATCCCGGGCAGGGTGCCAGCCCACCACAGGGCACCGTGTCCTCACATGTTTAATTATTAACAATACAGATTATTTAAATGAAGTTAAAGTTTTTATCTATATAATATAATCAACATATTTTGCTGCATTTCATCTTAAAAATGAATACCGTCATCATATGTAAATACGCGCTTTATAAAGTGGCGCAGATTGTGCAATATTATAACTGTAGTGCAAGTTTACAGTGAGGTAATTGTACTTATAAGTAAACAGTTCTACAAGGAGCACTTGATGGACTGATTGAGTGCGTTTAGAGTTCTTGGGATGAAACCTTTTCTAAATCGCGAAGTCCGTACTGGGAAGTCTCTAAAGTGTTTTGCCGTGGCTCAGGCAGTGTCTGCTTCATGCTGTATACCGATATTTCTCTTTCCAATCAGCTGCTGTTGTGATTCCCCACTCAGATACAGTAATATAAATATGAGTGCGTTTAGAGTTCTTGGGATAAAACCTTTTCTAAATCGCGAAGTCCGTACTGGGAAGTCTCTAAAGCGTTTTGCCGTGGTTCAGGCAGCGTCTGCTTCATGCTGTATACCGATATTTCTCTTTCTGATCAGCTGCTGCTGTGATTCCCCACTCAGATACAGTAATATAAATACTCCGAGTGGTGTAGTGAGAGTAATATGGAAAAAGATGATCTGCAGTGGCAACCCTTAACGGGAGCAGCTGAAAGAAGAAGAAGATGCAGTGAGAGTTACAACACTAAAGCAGTTATGGTATTTGGAATACTATGGCTATTCCCTGGACCATTATATTGCTGCAGGTTAATTACAATCAGATGCATTACACTAATAAACAATATGCAGATTAGTTTCAGTGTAGTTATAAAGCCACGTCAGGAATGTGGAGCTAAGAAAGAAAGGGTGACCACACAGGAACAGTAGCACTGCTTTGACGCTGGGTGCAGCCAGTCTGCAAAACCGAGCGGAGAAATTGCGTACGCCAAGGTATGAGTTACCGTGGAAATGTGCGTGGCATTACGCCAAGTTTAGGTTTTATACGTCACGATTTGAGCGTGGAAACGGGGGTACGCAACATTTCTATGCGTACGCACCGTTTATACATGAGGCCCCAGGACTGTCAGATCCCCTTCTTGGAACAATTATTAGACCAACTACAGCTGGCAAAAGGCTAGACGACCACCAGCACAGTAAGTAGCAGTCTATAGCTCAAAGTCTTCTGTCCAATCAAAATCACTGGTAGCAGGTGTTCTGTTTTGGAGGTGTAGCTCTATATGAGAACTGAGGACTTAGGGTAGCCCTGGGCGGGAGGGTATTCAACATTACCAGTCCACCAACTAAAAAACAGCAGGCTCCAGACTGCACAGTAGACTCTAAGGTATGGTTGAAAACAATCCTGAAAGGGGAGATTATAGGAATTTTCCAACCATAAAGAGAGTTTTGTATTTGTTAGTCAACTTGCATTGTTTGCGGTGATACCAGAGTATTTCCTATCCCCCTCAATTCCAAGTGTTTTCACAGATGACTCCTAATACAACGATCTTCAGTGGGGACCCATCTTGTACAATAGCAAAAAATATAACATCCTGAAAAAGAAAATCTCAAATTATTTGCATTGCATAATCCATATTTTTCCAGTAACCATAATACACTCACACCATCCTAATCATTTTTATTTTTACTACAATATCATTACTTGCGGAAAAGCTTCCTCTGCATGTCAGTAAATGCGCACAATTGACCTTTTGAATTGAAGACCCACCTCTGGATGAGACAACAGTTCAACTTAGGACAAACACTCGATCAACCTCGTTCATACTGAATTAATGTGGCCAAGCAATCAAAGAGTAACTTTCTGGAGTTCCTGCAGAACATGCACATATACAAAGAAGGAACATGGAAATGCCACATTGCATAGGGGTTTAACCTCCTTAGTGTTAGACCTGAGTGTCACTTGGCTGTAAAAACGGTGCTAAAAGTGTTAGTGCCGAGCATCACTTGGGCAACTGTATAGACGTGTCTCGCATGAGTGTTAGACCCAAGGGTTACACAAGCTGTAAAAGTGTTAGTGGCGATATATGCATGTCTTGCATAAGTGAAAGGCCCGAGTGTTATCCAGGCAAAGGTGCAGACACGTCTTCTCCTAGCCTCATAATGGTGTCTTGTAAGAAACATTTTTCAGAAGCCCAGGTGTTACACACTCTTGACAGTGATATAAGCAGTGATGACAAAATAGTAAGTCGTCAGGCAGTAAAACTGAAAAAGACAATGAAATCGAAAGTGATTCTCATGAATCCAAAAGTGATGCTCGTGTCAATCGCACATGCGCAGTGTACTGTTCAAAAGCAGATCAGTCTGGAAAGAAAATCCGCAAGGCATCACACTACTATTGTCCTGACTGTGACGTTGGATTGTGTATTTTACTGTGCTCCAAGATATACCACACACAAACAACACATTTTGACAATATATTCGGTATTAGCATTATTTTTATTATTCATTATTATTATTTGTATCATTATTATACTGTCTACACTTTTGGCTTTGTACTTTTAGTGTTCTGCACATTTTAGAGAGATCAGATTTAATAAATATGCAATTTTTCAAGCCAAAAATGCAATGTTTTTTACAAGAGAAATTGTAACGCTAAGGAGGCTACAGCCTATGAGAAGGCCATTGTCCTGCTCCTTAAATCCATATATAGTAATACTAGCTATGGTACCTGTCAAAGACAGGTAATAATTTAAAAATATTTGCTATCTCTTGCCCCACAGGCACCTTCAGCAACTTTCCTCTGCATTCGCATTTGTGAATGTCTCATTTCCATTTGTAATTAAATTCCAGTGATGGAAAAAATTGTCGTACAATTATGACAACTTTTCATTTTCTTGGGAATTCAGCACATACAGGATATATTAAAAGTGAATGTGCCTGGCCAAGGCTGCCTCACTTTTTCAAAACTCTGCAAGGACCACAGGAACTCGAAATAACTCTGTCCATAATCCACATAACTACAGGTTGAACAACAATAGACTATAAAATGGTTTCCATCATCTTTTTAAACCTGATAATTTCAATAGTGTTACATCTATTTTAGCAGCATTATGGGGAGAACATGCAAACTCCATGCAGTGCCACCGTGCCACCAATGTAATGAAAGAACATCTAAAATCAGCAACATCTGGGGATGCCATTACACAAAACAAGCAGAAAGAACATCAGACACATCAGATCAAGATAAAAATCTGCAGGTGAATAGTGAGAAGATTTAGTACCAGACATACAGACACAGATTTCTACACAGGGATGTGACAGAAAGAGAGGAAATGAGAACATTGACTTCACCTGGAAAGGAAAAATCATGGTATATTACACAAAATGTTTGAACTACGTTTTGTATAGAGTATGGAATTTGGCAGCTAGATTTGAACAAGACCCCAGAATACTACCTATGGCTACCAGTAGCTTCTGGTTTTCTTATAATGTTTTATGTATGAATGCTTTCTGTATATAACATGGACATTGATTTGCACCAGTATGCAGGGTGTAAAAGGTTACCTTGGTCTGAACCAATTTCAAGACAGGAAGTAAACCTGCTTAGGTTACAATTTGTGTATAGTAAGTCTAACCTTAGGATGTAAAAACAATATGCAGAAAAACCCTCAAGAGACACCCTCAAGAAAATTGGCATTCAGAATTTCAGTCTGTTTTAGTCACTCAAGTTTGCACTTCTTTATGAAATAGGATAATTCATTCTTTGGAGTAAACTGGCATCTGACAAATTATAAGTAAATGGTACTAAACAGAATTAGGAAGACATAGTGTGTCCATTTGAGGTGTACCATTTGAGTTTTATAGCAAATTAGCTGAAATACCCAGCGTTGTCTTGGAGGAAAATAGTGTTTTTTTGTTTGAGAAAAATAAAAAATAAATTAACAAATAATGAAGACTCACTGATGTGCTTGTCTTGCGGTCTTTATGTATGTTATCATCCAGTTGACGCTCAGAATCTGCCAACTCTGTTTAATTTCAAAAGTAACAGGAGCGGTGGGCTCAAACATAAACAATGCAGGCAGTCACCTCCAGTTCGCCCTCTGGTGGTCGTTCTGCGTGCCAACTGGATGATAACATGCATACAAGACTGCTAGACCACCCCCACCCTACCCAGAAGTAAGTGGGTTAGGGTTAATTTCACCCTATAGTACTTTAGTCTACCAATGAGAGACATATGTACGAAGTTTCATGACAATAGCTCCAGCCATTCGGAAGTGATGCTGGAACATACATACATACATACATACACACACACACATACATTGACTTTTATATATATAGATTGAGTTGCCAGCATATTATACTACAGACAAAGGCTCAAACTAAGACATATTAAAATGAGATCTTTCATGAATATTTTTGGTGTGAGGAATAAAAAAAAAAAAAACAAACACACTCAACTTTTTGAAGGTCAGATTCAGAACACTGATATGTTTAAAAAAAAAAGCTGCTCTATCAAGTGGAAACCCCTAAAATGAAGCTGCAAACAGTATCAGGTAGGTATGCTTGGAACCAAGAAACACCTTGCATCATTATATTTACTATCTGTTGTATATTACTAATATGTTCCTTGTTTGGTTGATGAATAGTTTTGTATGACAATAAGCTGCTCTTTAAGACTACAAATGTAAAACTAAAATGGTACATGGTGTCACAAGAATGGACAGGAGACATAAAAACGTTTCAAGCAGCCACCTGTATATTATTCCCTGGCTGCAAAATGGGTTAGATTTTGTAGAGTTGTGTCTGGTTCAAAGTCCAAAACAGAACTGATGACATGTGGCAAAACTGGTGGCTTTAAAGGTCTGGTCAGGAAGTGACGTCATCATGGGGTTGGGGGGCTGCGGAACTGGAAGTGACATCATCACGAGTGGGTCACAGAGTTGCACATATACAGAGGAGATTTTCGCAGAAATGTTATTCAGACACTTCAAACAAACATAAGTCTCTTTAAGGAGTGAACCGAGCTCAGTTGGAGGGGACAGTTTCGTCTCTCCATTAAAACAATAGAAAATCTTCTTCTTCATAGCGGCGTGCCTCGGGAGTGGGACCCCCAACAAGAGCAGAGGATGTTTGGGGGAGAAGAGAGACAAGGCAGTGAGACAAAAGGACAGCTGCTGTACAGGCTTTTAAATGTTCAAAGCGCCGCACAAGATGCAGATCACGCGGCACGATAGCAGCAGCAGCAGCTGATTGAACAAAAGAAGGTTAAAAAAAAAACTATTTGTTTCCCATTGTATCGCCGTTTAAGAGGGGGATTTGGAGGAGCGAGCGCGTCTCCTTGGGCTGCATTCAGCCCCCCTCTTCACAACGCGAGCGGCAGAGATGCGAAGTGGCTGGTGTTTAGCGCAGTCTTTTGGGGGGGGGGGGGGATTTGGCAAGCGCAAAAAACGATTTTCATGAAATGTTGCATGTGCATTGCCATTGGTCCATCTAAAAATACAGGCTATAAGGTGCATCGAAGAGAGGGGTTATAATGGGTGACAACACAAAATCCAGTGTCAATGTAGGGACTACAGTTCCCATCAGAAAACAGGATTGCCTTTGGCTGATGAGGACACCATTATCAGCACTGACAAAGTTTTGTACTGGCCAAAGCAAGATCTCATCTGAGACCACAGGTACAGCATTATCTTTTCTATTTTATTGTCTCGCCTGGAATAAAGATTTTGTCTAAGGCCAGGTTTATACTTCACGTTACATGGCATGTTTGCCTGCAGACACTGCTGCTACACAAGCAGTGTACGGTTTATTCTTGCGTGTTTACTTTATATAAATCTGGAGGATTCCACCAGGTGGCAGCGGGAGATATCATCACAGAGAGAACACATTCAGGCAATGCTGAAACGCCCATTAAATTTCCAGCACACCTTGTCACAGTATCTTTGAAAAGGTTGGATGCTTAATGATTACATCCATCTATCCAGGGACGTGCCCATTCCGGGAAGGCATGAGGCTGAAACAATCCTTTGACAGGGCATCAGCTCATCGCAAGGTGAATACAAGCACAAGCACACGCACACACTAGCATCATTTAGCTTCACCACATCCCCAAACCTGCATGTCCTTGGAAGGAAACCAGAGCACACTGTGGACACCCTCTAGAAAAACATGCAAATTCCAGGCAGAGAACACCAGGGACGTGACTCTCTATTGCGAGGCAGCAGTGCTACCGCTCCACCACTGTGACGCCCCCACATGTGTAATTATTAACTGTATTAATTATTTAAATGAAGTTAACGATTTATCTGTAAAATGTAACATACATGCTTTACCACATTTCATCATGAAAGTGATATCACGTATAAATCTAAGGATTCTAAATGTGCAGAGAGTTGGAATATCATAAATTTAATGTGTTCTGTGTGGCGATCACTGCCTGCCACTGCTGTCAGTTCAGGAGGAACCCCCAGAAGCACATAGCGATTAACAACCAGGTCGGTTTTATGATGACGTTTAAGACTTTCTACTTTATTGACAAAAACAACTGCAAGATTAAAATGAAAATTTCTTTAAAAAAGGGAGTATGGTGTTGCTAAACTGTTACAATGTTCATTTCTTTCAGCACCACAAAAAATTTTAAAACAAGTTTTTCAGCAAGTTTCATGGTTGCAAAATCACATGCAAAACTAAGTTTAGCATCAATTTCACAACATTGTATTCAAAAAGAAAGCTTGACTGTTTGGTCATTACCATCTATTTTGTGATGTTATATATAACCAACAGAGCGAGATTTGGGCCACTGGACAAGGTGGGCTGAGACCATCTACATGTTGGTCAAAAGTGCTGACAGGAATTTCATTGCACTCTGTGCATTTTCTAAAAAGCCAACACTGTTGTACACCTGCATATAGTTACTAAAGTGTGATAAACATTAACCACAATGAAACAGAGTGACATACGATTTTTTTTGGTGCATGCCAAGTTAATGGTAGACAAAGCACAAGTGAGGATAGTGTTAGTAAATTTTACTTTTTCTTGATGGCAGACACATTTATTCAAGTCCATTTTATGATGAGACAGTTATACTTTTAAGCCAATGCAGTGTTGTGATTTGTAACAATGTTAAATCAACATGGAATAAATCAACTTTCAATCATTTTTAACATTGTCCAATACTAACACTGGTATGGTGTTCTGTCATAATACAGAGAGCTGAAATGATGTTTGTGAACCTCCCAGTCCCCTACTGTCGATGCTTTTTGCGGACAATGGACTCAATTATTAAATAAGCTATTAGGTTTACTAACATTGGATTAAATATACATTTGTGAAACCACATTAAACTAGACAATACAAAGAAGTAGCCTTCATGAGTTATAGCAATTAGTGGATATAATCTTACACAAAAAAGATCAAATTCTCGATTCATGGGAGTCAAGAAAGTGAAAGCTAACAGAAAGATATTATAGATGGATGGGCCGCTTCCATTTCAGCCAGCAAAAGGACAACGTTTAAAATGCTCAAATATTTGCTTTCTTACCGTAACACTTTATAGAAATATACTCAGGCAGTACTGGTACATTTCTAAATTAAAGTTCAGTTGAAGAAGAATTTTGAGAATTAAAATTTACAACATAAAAAAATGACCGAAAATGAATGCCAATATCCAACCTTCATGATGAATAAGGATAAGACAGTACCAAGAATAATAGGTTTAGAAATTTGTCAACTTTGCAAAGTGACCTGATCTTGACAAAACATTCTGATATGCCTCGAATAAGTTACCAAGTACTGTGGTAGACAGTAGGACTTAATAAAGACTTTCAAAACTAGACTCGACGTTACTTTCAGTATTTGAAGTGGACAGGACTGGCAAGCTTTGTTGAGCAGAATGGCCTGTTCTCATCTAAACTTTTCTATATTATTAAGTAATTCTGGCCAAAAATAACCTGTATAAATAAGGTTTATATTTAACAAGACTTAACACATAAGCCACTAGCCATGACTACATAATTACAGTATTTTTACATAAATTACAGTGGTCTTAGAGAACTTACTTGGTATGCTTCTGCAGCTTTTCCACAATTCAAAGTCATTGTATTACTTCGTGAAATAATCTGTTAATTAAATACAACAAACAAACTTGTAATACCAATTCAAACCTGGTTAAAAAATGTATCACTTAAGATCCATATTTCCCCTATCCAATCTTGGGAAAACAATACATAATAAATTAAATTTACAGTTGGGAAAACACCATTTAATACTAACAAAGAAAGAAAGTAAGGGAATAGCTGTAACCTAGATTCTCTGTGGCACTTTTATTGATTCTTTGAATTTTTCAGACTGATAGTAGTCAGAGTCAATAGGAGAAGATAAGTCTGAAAGTGTAACATATACATTCCCATTTTCTACATGAACTAAATGAGTTCTTTGCTTCACCCCTTTAGAGCACCACTTGGTTGAAAAATCTCTGGGATTACATGCTTCATACAGCCCTTCTCCATCAGTCAGAGTTATTTTATACTTGTGCCATGGACAGATAATGCACACTTTGCCATCAATATCCTGCAAAAACAGAAAACAGGAAATTAACACACTACTGGACAAGACAGGTATGTCTTATTAGCTGATAATTTAAGAAAAATGGAAAGGATTTAAATTACAATGTTAAACTAAAAAAATTCTAAAACATTATTCTAGTTACAACTTTTTAAACTGCAATATTACCTTTTAAGGTATCAAATAAATTAGAAGGTTGTTATTCAATTTTCATAAAAAAGAGATGCAAAAAAAGCAATATTCAAAAGTAAATATTAAAAAAAGTGTAGGGCAGATGCTGAACATTAACAATTTTTTTTCTTTTTATTAGTGTTCGTATTGAATCCATATAGTTATACTGTCAAGTATTTCTTCTATAATCTTTAAAATTCTAAAGGGTCTAAGAAAATGGCATATATGCACCCTGTTACTGACTAAAGAACGAGCCTGGAAGAGTGGAGAAATGTAAATATTTGTGTAGTTGACTGCAAGCCAGATGAGTTAGTTGCAAAAACATATAACGAAGACTTCCATTTAGTCCAGTCAAACAAGATGGAGCAAGACCTCATGTTTACGAGGGAAAATAGTATAAAACACAAGAGCAGACTTCCTGGTGGACAATTACGTAGCCAATATTTATCAATAAGATAATGTTTATGGGAGAATCTGAGTAGTAAATTTTACAGATGAGAAACAAGCCCCTTAAAATGAGAAAAAGAGAATGAGAAAAGATTGAGGTGAACAGGTAATGTCATGTGGACTGATACTTGATGTTTTTATAGCAATGTGAATTTCAGGTAGAAAAACAAGGAAGAGGTGAGAAAACTACTAAGCTTTTATATACCTGTTGAGATCACAGATATTTATAACAGGGGTGGCCATCAATAATTAAATCATAATGAAAAAGGGATTAAAAATGCCAATTAAGCATGTATCCTGTATCCAGAAAATGCCACGTGTGCGTTGCATTGGAGATTACTGCACCAAAATGAAATAAAGGTTTTCATTAGAACATTAGAAAAGGCAAGATCTTCAAATTTGTAATGTGATACTAGATATCTGTCAATAAGTAGCCAGGAATAGCAATAAGCCAAATAAAACAAGATTTGTACAGACTGCACCGTGTACACTCAGGGATTGAGCAGCAAGCCAGGGAGGGGAACTCCAGTTCTGATTCTACTGCAGACAACAGCATGGCGATTTAGAACAGGTATGACGCAATTTAAGCAGAGAAGAAAAGTGCGAAGTCAGTCTATGATCAAAACGATATTATTAAATATTAAAAATACATTCCTTGTTTAAAGATACTACCAAATTTGGAAAGTGTGAATGTGGATTCCTCTATATTTGATCCATATAGTGACAGGCCTTTCATTGTTGACTTAAAAAAAAACAGACACTATTTCACCAATTAACTTTATAACCAGAGTTATCTTCAGAAGTCTGGAATAATTTCAGAGGAGGTCAATGGAAGTATTACTGATAAATAATTGATAAATCTTGTGCATATTTTTCAGAAGGTTAAAGGATTGAGGCTAATCATAATAAAGGTGAAGAACATAATATTTATGCAACCAGTCTCACCATTTTTCTACTTGCAATATTATTATATACTACATAATACAAAACCGATGAGCATTCAACTATTTCAATCATTTTATTTAATACTGCACACAAATATCACTGTACTTTGCTTATTTTCTTCACTGCTAAGGATAATTTTTGTACATCTCTTTTTCTTTGCAACATGCAGCTAGTGATTTAAGTTTCAAATCTTAACGCTAACTTTTCTGTAAATTAGATTTAGGCTTTCAGCTTTCCTTATTGTGTGTGATCCACCGTTTACTATTTTTCCACCAAAAGGATATGCTTGTGGAGCACAATTTTCATGTCAAATACAACTAGTGACTTGTTTGAACCTAATGTGACAGAATTTTTTCATGTTAACAAAATACATTATTATATTGTAAATAATTACCTTTTTTAAAATTAGTTTAATGATTGCAAGTGAAGGATATGCAAGAGAATGTATTTTTTGTTATTCACAGTTATTTTTCCACTTCATAAAGAGACAATACAATTTTTTTTCTTGTGACCTTGAATTATGATCAGAAAGTTGTGTGAGGTGTCTGATGTAAAACAAGAAAATATCCTGCTTCCACCAACATACAATGACAAGTTTGTATTACGTCTCTTTTTTAAAAATGCAAAGAAATTGTTTAACTTGCCTCTATGTCTCCCAAGTGTAATGGACCTCCTGCATCTGTGGAATTAAATGTACATTTATGCTAAGTAAAGAGTAAGATTGTTGTAATGAAACTAACAACTAAGGTCAATATTAGCAAGTCTTGGGTAAAGCCTAAATGAATTTACAACAGCACAGCATTGCAAATTACTTACATTTTGCACTCTAAGTGGAAAAATATTGACTTGTTGAAAGAAAAAAAAACAATATCAACACATTTGTGGTTCTGTAGTGAATTTATCATTAAGCAAAAGCACATTCATACTCACGGTAACAGCGCATATCCATTGCGTAAAATTCTCCTTTGTGGTAGAAGACTACCACTTCCCTGCCTTGAATCAGCACAGTAATGCGGGTCCTCTGTATGATATCATCCATTGCTCCTATCATAACTGAGGTATTTCCATCAGAGGCCATCACTCCTTTGAAATGCAGGACAAAAAAATAAGACAATGGGAGAGAGTGCACCTGCCTACATGATTAACTATAATTTAAGAGGAAAAAATACACTTTTTTTTTAATTAAAACCGTATACTAAACATTTAATGTTAAGAAGAAAAATAATGCTATTATTATTTAGGAAAAAAAATAACATGATATGTGTCTAATTAATTTGTAAAACTTTAAGTATGCCATAATATTTAATGGTACAATTCAAAAGGCTGAAAGGATTTATCACAGTGGCCCAGTGATTCACTTTTGAAAGATGTGCAGATATTCAGTAGTACTTAAGGTTAATATGTTAAGTTAATGCTATGGTATTTTTTAACCCTAATAAATTTTATTAAATCATCTACAGGTTTTTAAATCCCATGTTTGTAAATCATATCACTGCTACACAAACAACAGTGATTAAAGCAGAAGTTCTGACAGTACTGTATAAAGGCAACATTTTCTTAATTAAATAAAGATTAACAATTTTTTCATATCTGTCTCCCCATAAACCAAATGAAATACTATTTTATCTCTCTCTCTGTTTTTATATATATATATATATATATATATATATATATATATATATATATATATATATATTTATATACACACACACAATATATATATATATATATATATATATATATATATATATATATATATATATATATATATATATATATATAATGTGGGCTGAGAATCGATTAAAAATTAATCACATGTATTTAATTGAATCTAACATTAAAACATGTATTTATAAAATGAAGACAATAATCCTGAAGTAAACAGACACTGAATCAGAAAGTTAATCTAGAATCAACCTTAAGGAATTTTTAATTAATGGCATAGTTTAAACTTAAACAAGGACCTTAAACCCGAACTTTTAACAAAATTCTACTTGAGCAAGTACAACCTGAATTTGAATGCCCTTCTAAAATTCGAGCTGAAAAGGAGGCCAATGTATTAGGGGTCAAATTGGCATAGCATATGAGGCACGGTCATGTCAAAGTAAAAATGAAACGATCGCAACGACTGTTGACTTTGAATACACTGATTTAATGGAAATAAGCATGTATTAAATGGACATGCATTCAAACTTGGGTTAAAAATCCGCAAATACTATCCTCAATTGTTCATCACCATCAACGACTTAAAATTATACTCTACACAAGCGCTTTGTCTGCGAACGTCAATCTCCGAGTCGAGTCGCCCCGTCTTCTACCCCTTACCTTTCTATTTAACTCGCCAGACTGCCAGCCAGCTGACAGTGCTGAATGTCATAATATAAGAACAAATTTCTGCGAAAAGGAATTGTAATGAATATCCCTACCCATTATTTCAATTTGCAGTATATTCGCTAATTTATGCAAAGAACGCAACATAATCATTCAAGTATGCAAGGTGTCAGTTTTTAAGCACGATAGCAGCCACGGAAATCTTTTTTAGCGTGCCAGGAGGTACACACTGTTGACTAACCCAAAAAATCCCAAGGTAATAATAATAATTTATGAAACTGCCCGAATGGGCGAGATAGGGGGTGGCAAAACAAAAGCAGCTCGGAGATGGACGTTCGAAGTCAGAGCACTTGTGTAGAGTATAATTTTCTTTGATGGTATTGAACAATTGCGGGTAGTATTTTTTTAATCGATTCCCATCCCTACTTTTTTCCTTTCGGTAAATACCCCTACTTGACGTCGGTGAGAATCAATTTCGGGCAAAAAACGGCATTTTTATCATGATGATTCTGGTCTTTTTTTAGAATAATTGATACCTCTCTACTCAAGTATTTACTTCTTAAATAGGTAAGTTAACAAGTTTCAAAAGGGATGACTAAAGAATGGAGTAAGCGCTTTATAAAGTTACTAAATACAACCCACCTAGCCAGTGAGACCCGCTATACAAAGAAAACGGTCCTGGTTTACGCAGCGTAACCTGTAGTATCTCAGATCAACTCATGTCTCATTCATGAAAAAGTTGCGTTAGAACCAACGCCACTTCCTCGTTCGGCCTAAACTTAAAACATTGACTCAATAGTCCACGTGATATTTGTAGTGTTATCCATATGACTGCTGTGTGAGTCTCAACCAATCACTGATTGGTTACGTATTGCTGCACACGGCGTTAGGTATTGCGCCGCTCAGTAGCTAGGAGAAACGAGATGTATGGTTTTGAAGCGGCTTCATTGTGTAGGTAGTAGTGATGGGCGGAGTGAAACATCATGAAGTGCCCACATTTAAAGCAATTGTGTCAGAAACCGTGTCGAGGCTTTGAAGCATTTCGACCCTTGCCTCTATAGTGACATTAACCTTACACAAACTGACAGTTCAATGACGCCTGATAAACTATGTGTTTTTCTCTGCTACGGCGAGATGGTTTCGTAAGCTGCTTCCAATGTCTGATGTGTAAACAAACACAACTAAGTCGTAAGGCGGAATTACCATACGACAAACAATAGTTGTAATAAAATAAGACACCTTACTCATAGAGCCGGCTCTTTCAATAAATATTTTATATTTTATCATTATTGATTCTGATGTTTTCTTGCGATCGCATTTAATAAACCGTTCTTTGTGGTTCCAGAGTCCCAGTATTACAGATTTAAAAAAAAAACTTTAAAAATTCAGCCTCCTCATTCTCTCCTTGTCCTGAGTTAATTAAAACCGAGTAGACCGAAAATAAAGGCTTAACCTTCTACTTTGTAATAAAATAGGCGACCACATTTGAGAAAGAAGATGACATCCTTAAATTGACATATGACGTTATTATTCCATTAAGTGATGATATTTCAATTATGAATACTTTATATTTGTAATATTTTTGCCGCACACAATAAACGAGTTTGCTAAAAGAAAAGACAAATATATCACTACCACTGATAGTGAGGTCCTGTGGCAGGACTGACTAAGGTGTTTTTTGTAGGGGAGACTGGGGACGGTTGCAACAAGTCTTATTTCTCCAATTAGAAACATGCTAGAGTGATGATACTCATACTGTACATGCTCAGTTAGGCCCTCTCTCCACCAGAGAGAAACTATACAGTTTCATCATCTGCTGCTGCATTTATTGAAAAATAACTGTTTTGAAGGTATGAAAGTAATTTTTTTTGCAAGTTGTTTTTTTGACTTACTGTCCATAGCTTTTATTTTAATTAATCAAAACATATCTAGTTCAAATCATTGTGGTGTTGACTTTTAAAAAGTATTGTTAGCATGTTTCCCTGACTCTTTGAATAGCTAGCACATGGTGTTCTGTCATGGCTGGCAGGTCAGGGACGGTTGCAACAACTTGTTGCAACCGTCCCCAAGCCAACCAGCCATATTGAAATAGACTACATATCATTACTTTTTAACATTTTTAGTTCAGAATCAGCACATTTTTTTCAGTTTAAGTCCGAAGTATTCTGCTATATAGCTTAACTGTAGTTTATGGATCTAAAAATAGAAATAATCTGTTTTTTCCAGTATGCCAAGAGTGAGGAAGAGAGTTACTAACAGAGGGGTTCCCCTCGAAATTTTGGAACAAGCTTCAAACGTAATTAGGAATGAGGGCAGGACAGTCAGGGCAGTCGCCAAGGACTTTTCCATCTGTCATACCACCTTATTTCGATTCCATAAGAAAAGAGAGAAGCTTGCAAGTGAGGGATCAGATAAGTTACCACGTGCAGGGTACTGGACCATCAGAAGAGTGTTCTCAGAAGACCAAGAGAAGAGTCTAAAACAGTATTTACAAAGGGCAGCAGACTTAGATTATGGGTTAAGTCCTAAAGAGGTAAGAGAAATTAACAGAAATGTATAAAGAGAGTAAGAGGGTGAGAGGGTTAGGGTAATATTGGTAAAAAGTGAAAGATAATAAAAACTATTTACATTTTATAACATTTTATTTCAGGTTCGTAGGCTTGCATTTTCAACTCGCCTCTCACTATATGTGCAACTTTCCCTCACAGTGGAATGAGGCCTGTATGGCTGGTGTTGACTGGTTTAATGGTTTTTTAAAACGGCACCCAACTCTCTCAATAAGACGTCCTCAAGCCACAAGCCTTTCGAGGGCAACCAGTTTTAATGAAACAAATGTTTACAATTTTTTTAACAATTTAAGCCAGGTTTTGGACAAACACAAGTTTCAGTCACAAAACATATGGAACATGGATGAAACTGGGATAACAACTGTTCAAACTCCCGACAGGGTTGTGGCAAGACGTGGTGACAGGCAAGTTGGTGCAGCTACCTCAGCAGAAAGAGGCACACTTGTCACACTAGCTTGTACAATCAATGCACTTGGTAACTCCATACCCACAACTGTGAATCTGACTAAAAGAGTTGCATTATTTTGTTCTTCTTGTTTGTAGAAAGGTTCACTGGAAGCCAGTTCCCAAAATTGTTCTGCTAACTGGCAGATTTCTACTGTTAGTCAGTATAGATGTGGGGTATTTTATATGAGGGGTGATTAGCCACTGTTTAGGAATATCTGTGCAACTTTATTTGGGTTGTATTTGATATTCTCAATATTGTACAATAAATGTATGTTTAAATACTGTTAATTAGTAAATATTATATTATAATTGTTCTAGTAACTGGCAGATTTATCCTGAGAGCCAGTAGAATTGTTGGGGTGACTTTAAATTCACTTTGTATTCAATATTTTTTGACTTGTTTTAAAGCAGATCCATGTTTGGACAATAAATGCATTTTTAAAAAATCCTGTGTGACATAAAAATACAGAACTTTCAATATGAATAAAAATCTACTTTAATATTATTGTATAATTGTAGATTTACACAGTACTATGCAAGTTCAGAGAAAAAGCAAAGGTTAATTATTGAAATTTAATATATGTTTAACATGTTGCAACCGTCCCTTATATGTGTTGCAACCGTCCCCAACTGCAACATCTGACTTCTTCAGTTCAAATTAATATTGTGCAGGATATGTAAAATATAATTAACTACAAGTACTATGGGTAATTAGCAGACAGATGTAAGTTTATAGTATACAAATTTGGCTGGTGTAGTCCAAACAGTCTCTGAGTAAATGAGGGGAATGCAAAAAGTGTTGCAACCGTCCCCAGTCTCCCCTACTTTGCGTATAATGTGCACCCGGGTTCAAATCAAATTAAAAAAAAAGTCTCTTGAATTAAAAAAGAGAGAAATTATGAGTCATATATTTTAGATTGACAAATAATTTTGAGAGATGCTATGGAAGGATTACGTAAGAGATCTGTCCTAGAATAATTTCCACTTAAAATCGCCATCGAAACTGCAGTGAATAATTTGCGGAGGGCTGCTCACATATTTGCAATAATTCATCATCTGTTCTTTGCAAGTTGAGGTCTATGAATCCTGCATTTGTAAACGAGGATAACAAACCAACTGTAGCAGAGCAGGTTCGATTCACTCTTACTTAGACTTAAGGGGGTCTGCAGGACCCAGAATTTAAACCTGGCAAGACACGGCGCAGTTACACTCATCAGCACACCATCACACACACACAAACACGCATACACACAGAGGGCACTCCATGGTAAGCACTGTTAGTATTCACAGATCTACGTGTGATATTATATGTAAAATGTACTGTGAATAAAAGTACGCGCTGCATAACTAATTACAGCTGTCATTCCAATAGGAAGAGCGCCATGGTCATCGACAACTGGCACAGTTTACGCTGTTTCAGTAAGCAAGTTCTCCTACTGAAGATACCACAAACACTCGTTAGTGTTCAAAGATTTCTTTACTTGAGTTCTAAAACTTACATAACTCTCTAATAAATCAGTGTAACATTCACATATGTTCCATATATTGTTACATTTTTTTTTAAATGTTCACTTATTAATATACTTTGGAAGTCTAAACTACAAAGAAAATAACACCAGATAATACTACTAATTATCACAATAGCAATAATAACAATAATAATTATTGTAGTGATTACAAACAGACTTATGGATTTGAAAACTCATTCAAAATCTTGGAGATAAGCTGGCATCAGAATGGTCCTACCATTGAGTGTATCAAATTTTGAAGGTATCTGATTTTCAATGTTTTGGTCATCTGTGTAGTGTGCTATTTCTTCATCATGGCAACTCTCCCCCCTTTCCAGGGTCGGTGGTTGTCTGGGTCTTGTTCATCTGGAATTGGCTCTTCCATGGACATCTTCTATTTATTTGCTGCACCATAGGTGGCTTCTGTTCTTCTTCACAATTTGCCCATTATCCATCTTAACTTCATATGATTGCTGTTCCACAGGTCTCACTACTGTCTCCCTTGGTCACCAGTGTGTTTTCCCTGTGAGTGGTTGGTTTTTGCCTTGGCCATCAGTCTTTCTGCTGTTTTCACTGCCCCCTCAACTTTCCAGTTGCTTTAGGGGTATCCTGGTGAGGGTGTTTTGTGTGTGAAGTCCCAGGTTTTGATGACTTTTTAAAAATTCCTCTGACAAATACTGGGGGCCATTGTCAGAGAACACTATCTCTGGGATTCCAGAACAACAAAGTGGTTTGAGTTTGTGTATTCTAAATGTTCCACCTCCCAGAAGTTGGATAGGTAATCCACTGTTTTCAAGTAGTCCCTGTCATTGAGGTGGAACAAATCAGTCCCTATTTTTCCCCAGGGCCATGGTGGTTGTCCATGAGTTCTCAGGGTTTCTTTCTGCAGTTTAAATGCTGAGCATGTACTGCATAGTCCCATGAATGTTTTCAACTGTGCATTCATGCCTGGCCAATAAACACATATATGGCCTTGTCTCAGGCATATTTCAGTTCCAATATGAGAAGAATGGACCTTTGCATCATTTCCAGTTTTAGGGCTGCTGGTATGATAAACCGTTCAGCTGTAAAAATTACTCTGTTTTGTGCATGCAGCTCATCCTGATTGTGGAAGTAGTTGGTCATGTTAATAGGCAGATGTTACTTCACTTCCAGCCAACCATGCAGGATCACATTCTTTAAGGCTTGAAGCTCATTGTCTAATTCAGTGGGTCTCTGAATAGCCTTCAGTCTCTCACTTGATACAGGCAAGTACAACTCCACTTCACTAACACATTTACCTTGACTCTGTGTCCCCTAACAATCAAAGTAAGCATAAATTCCACCTAATTTAATATTTAATAGCTCATATCCCTGAACCTGAAATCTAACTATTGCTTATATTGTTAGTTATAAAAACAATTGAAATTGTTACTTAAATATTTGGTTTTCTTATATACATGAAACATTTACTTTTGATATATCAGTTATAATAATAACTGATAAAAATTATAAGAAACAAGAGGGGACTATTTATGAGAAAAATGTTCTGTATTATGGTGAGAGAGGTGTTGTAACAGTATTTTTAATATGTATAATTTGTAGTTTTATTTTTTGACACTAATTAATCTCCTGCACAATCATTTCAGATGTGTTGATGATTCAGAAAGATTAATTTCATCTCTCACAGCTGTTGGTAGTTTGAAACCTGGTGGTGACATGTGCAGTTGAAGTGAAGTGCAGAACACTTCTAGATTAAGAACAATCCATAAATGACCCTTGTAATAGTTCTAACTTAATTAAAGTGAGCCATGCCCAGAACTGAGATACCGGGGCCCTCTCCTAAAGCCAGGTCTGGGGTAACATGGTATCTGAGTGACTCACGTAAGCTGGTCGTGCTCAATCCAAAAAAAAAAAAACATTTGGGATCATCCGTTAATTAACGGACAGACACCGTTGCTTTCCGTTTATGTTAATCAGTTTCTACTTTGTTTTCTGTAAGTTTAATCAAATCCCTGTTTTCATATATGCTAACTGCATTTTTTAATTAGTACAATGTAGAACTGGATTGCAGATGCTAAATTGGCCCTGTTGTGTATAATTGGGTGTGTGCGTGTTCATCCTGTGTTGGATTGGCATGGATCCCTGTCCAGGTTCTGTTCCTTTCTTGCACCAGTGATTGCCATGATAGGCTCCAGCTGCCCAATGACCGTACCCTGCATAAGTGGGCAAGGAAGATGGATGTATGGATGAAGTTTAGTTTTCCTAATTGACTGCTCAATGATTGTCTCTACTTTTTAATTGACAGGGATTGGAGGTACTAATATTTATATGATTGGGGGATACAGTATACGGTGTAAGATATTTCTTTACAATGTTTTTATCTATAATGAAAAGATAAATGATGAAAGTGACATGCACGTCACATGACTACAATAGTTTGTTGAGGTACAACTCTGATTTTGTGTTATATTTTCACTTGTGGGCTTTACCTTCTGTTTATTTAATATGCATGTATTGCAGGAACCTGGATTATAGATGTTAAAGAACTGCAGTGCTGTTTTACATTTGTAGAATTTGTTGAGACTGGGGAGAATGACATTTAAAAGGTCTCAAAGAGGTTCCGGCACACCATATGATGACTCTGCCTACTCACATTTCTTCGACCGTAGCAAAATTTTACAAAATGCTCATACTTCATGTTGTTTTAAACTGCACAGTCCCTGATACATTTGCACTTTTATAGTCACATTTCATTGTTGTTTCTGAATTCACAAACCTTTAAATCATAAGTATTATTTGGTTTTCAGTAGGTTCTAGTTTGCTTACAGTTTTCTTCTTCTTTTGGCTGCTCCCGTTAGGGCAGTGGTTCTCAATCTGTGGGGCGGGCCCCCTAGGGGGGCACGAAGTAACAAAAAGGGGGCGCGAAGATGTGAAAAAAAGAAAACAAGAATCAAAAATATGAAAAATACATCTATTGAAACCAAAACAAATTAACTTAAACTACATTCATACTAGAAAAATAAATATAGAGTTTATATAAATGTTGATAAAATCTATCTTTGATATATCATTAATTAAAAAAGAACAAATTAGTATTAGTGGGTTCCTTTCAAAAAAACGTTAGAGGGGGGCGCGATTAAAACTGTTATGAAAACTTGGGTTGCAAATACTTAAAGGTTGAAAAACGCTGCATTAGGGGTTGCCACAGCGGATCATCTTTTTCCATATCTTTTGTGTCCTCTGCATCTTGATCTGTTATACCCATCACCTGCGTGTCCTCTTTCACCATATCCATAAACCTTCGCTTAGGCCTTCCTCTTTTTCTCTTCCCTGGCAGCTCTATCCTTAGCATCCTTCTCCCAATATACTCAGCATCTCTCCTCTGCACATGTCCAAACCAACACAATCTCGCCTCTCTGACTTTGTCTCCCAACTGTCCAACTTCAGCTGACCCTCTAATGTACTCATTTCTATTCCTGTTCATCCTCGTCACACCCAATGCAAATCTTAGCATCTTTAACTCTGCTGCCTCCAGCTCCGTCTCCTAGCTGGTCTCACTACCATCCTTTAGACCTTCCCTTTCAGTCTTGCTGATACCCATCTGTCACAAATTACTCCTGACACTCTTCTCCACCCATTCCACCCTGCCTGTACTCTCTTTTTCACCTCTCTTCCACAATCCCCATTACTCTGTACTGTTGATCCCAAGTATTTAATCTCATCCACCTTTGCCAACTCTACTCCCTGCATCCTCACCATTCCACTGACCTCCATGTCATTTACACACGTGTATTCTGTCTTGTTCCTACTGACCTTCATTCCTCTCCAGGGTCTCCTCAACCTGCTCCCTACTATCACTACAGATCACAATGTCATCAGCAAACATCATAGTCCACGGGGACTCCTGCCTAATCTCGTCTGTCATCCTGTCCATCACCATTGCAAATAAGAAAAGGCTCAGAGCTGATCCCTGATGTAATCCCACCTTCACCTTGAATGCATCCGTCACTCCTACCGCAGACCTCACCACAGTCACACTTCCCTCGTACATATCCTGTACAACTCTGCCACTACCGATTTCCTCATACAATACCACAGCTCCTCTCGAGGAACCCTGTCATATGCTTTCTCCAGGTCCACAAAGGCAAAATGCAACTCCTTCTGGACTTCTCTATACTTCTCCATCAACACCCTCAGAGCAAACATCTCATCTGTGGTGCTCTTTCTTGGCATGAAACCATACTGTTGCTCACTAATCATCACCTCACTTCTTAACCTAGCTTCCACTACTCTTTCCCATAACATCATGCTGTGGCTCATCAATTTTATCCCCCTGTAGTTACTACAGTCCTGCACATCCCCCTTATTCTTATATTTCGGCACCAGACACTTCTTCTGCACTCCTGAGGCATTCCCTCACTTTCCAAGATTCCATTAAAGAATCTGGTTAAAAACTCCACTGCCATCTCTCCTAAACACCTCCATGCTTCCACAGTTATATCATCTGGACCAACGGCCTTTCCATTTTTCATCCTCTTCATAGCTGTCCTTACTTCCTCCTTGCTAATCCTTTGCATTTCCTGATTCACTATCTCCACATCATACAACCTCTTCTCTTTCTTGTTCTCTTCATTCATCATCCTCTCAAAGTACTCTTTCCATCTGCTCAACACACTCTCCTCGCTTGCTTGCTTACAGTATATGTTTAATTAATAAATTTGTCCCCACACTTGCTGCATGTTCTACCAATAAGGTCATGGAAAGCCTGAAAGAAAAAAAGAAGTCTTAACTATGCAAAAATTAAAAACTCAAAGACAAAAGAGCCAAAATTCAATCAAAAAATGAATGTCAAAATATCGTCCAAAATGTCCTACTATGGCAGAAATGGTGTACAGGTACTATCTACAATACCAGCATAATGGCAGCTAAGCGGCAAAACACAAAATGTCAGGGACCATGGTCAAAATTAAAAAACAAAATGGTGGGGCAGTGTTGTTAAAATAAGCAGTAAATTGTTAGTAAACAATGCCAAAACTGAAAATGCAAAAAACTTAACAATAATGATCCAATAAAATTATACAATAAAATTATAGTTACTGCACTGCAAAACCATTCAGATTTTAACTTCTCCATTTGAATAAAATTATAGTTACTGCACTGCAAAACCATTCAGATTTTAACTTCTCTTTTTGTTTTTTGACTTAACGTCAAACATTGCACCAATAATGGCTGTCCTTTTATCCTGCTTGAATGCTTTATATATATATATATATATATATATATATATATATATATATATATATATATATATCTGTCCTCCATTAAAATGTGTTTATAGGGGCCCTCTAGTGGCTAAATTAGGTATTGTTTTATACTGTTGTTAAGACTCCACTTTGAAGCAAGCAGCACATTGAGAAGCAGGTGGCAGACATACATTTCCATCTGCTGTTTATTTGCCCTTGTAAAGGCATAATCTGTAGGTATTTTGTTTCTTTATTAGTACATAAATTGTTGAGATTTTTAGTTGTTCCTTTTACTATTTTGCAAATGTTTAGTGTGTATGTAAATATATATGTATATGATTGTTCAGGCCTATTTTTATGCATTTGAATATAAAGCGGCAGGATGTCTAAAGAATCTGGCTAAAGAATCTGTTTCATAATATTTATGCCATTTCACAAGGAAATAATAACAAAGTAGTTTGTGTTAAATTTGAAGACATTTTTAAAGAATAATGTATATTAAGTTAACAAATTCTGATAAGTATTGCTTGTTACTTTACAGTTTCACATAACTTTCATTAAATGCCTGAACATCACCAGTGTCTTGGGTG
Source organism: Erpetoichthys calabaricus (assembly GCF_900747795.2). Classification (NCBI taxonomy): domain Eukaryota; kingdom Metazoa; phylum Chordata; class Cladistia; order Polypteriformes; family Polypteridae; genus Erpetoichthys; species Erpetoichthys calabaricus. The sequence goes on from NC_041400.2 coordinate 48,201,183, forward strand.
TTTGTTGAAGGAGTGTTTAGCTCGCTGCATAACTACGTACACAAACACATGGTGAGGGCAGAAGAGTGAAAAGATTTACTTCATTTCAAGAGCAGCCGTGTGGATCAGAAACACATTTGTCTGTTCATTTGAGCCAGCAATGTCTGACACAAACCCCAACAACACTGATCCTCAGGACCTAGAAATCAGGTCCGAATACCGTGCATCAGCAATTTCACATCGCTCAAATCAGTCCTCAGTTAGCATTGCTGCAGCACAGGCCTGTGCAAAGGCTGAAGCTGCACGGACAAAGGCTACATATGCCAAGCAAGAGATAGAGATGAAAGTAGAGCAGGCATGTTTAGAAGCAACTTTAAAGGCTCTTAGGGAAGAGGCTGAGGCTGAGGCTGAGGCTGTATTAGTAGAGGCACAGGTTTTTGAAGAAGCAGCGTTTAAATAAAATGACAAACACATCAGTGAAGCGAAATACCTCCTGTCACCCCAACAATCAATTCATCAGATTCAAGAATATATTCAAACACATTTTGCTATTCTTGAAAATGACACAAAACTTCATTACAACACTCAGGAAGCAACAATCACTTATCCTCCACCTTTTAGACTTTAGTGGTCCCCTTCATGACAACCAAAAGTTGCTGCAGTCAGAATTCTTACATTCTCTTACCAAAGAACCATCAAAACAAAGGCTTCATGTTAAAGCATATGTTAATTTCAATAATTTTGACTCTGATGCAAAGGCCTCCAAAGCACACTCACAATTCAATACAGCAGTGTTTAAAGAAAACCAGCTCCCACCCATCTGTTCAAGCAGATCTTCAGATATATCTGACCTTGCAGCATATTTAGCTTGTCGTGATCTTTTAACAGGAGGACTTAAGATGTTTGACAATCAGCCAGCAAATTATCTGTCCTGGAAATCTAGCTTTCACAATGCCATAGAAGGACTGAACCTCAAACCAAGTGAAGAACTAGACCTTATTAAGTGGCTTGATGGCAAGTCACTGCAGCATGTTAAAAGGATCAGAGCAGTTCATGTCCATCACCCACTATCTGGCCTGAAAATGGTTTGGGAAAGACTAGACAAACTTTATGGTTCTCCAGAAGTAATTGAAGCTTCACTTTTCACTAGACTTGATGGCTTTCCGAAAGTCTCAGCAAAAGACTATCAAAGACTTCAAGAGCTTGGAGATTTGCGCCTTGAAATAGAAGCAGCAAAAAATGATGGTTACTTACCTGGACTTAGTTTTCTCAATACTGCCAGAGGAATAAATCCTATTGTGGAGAAGCTGCCCCACAACCTTCAAGAGAAATTGATTTCTCAGGGCTCATGGTATAAAAGAGAAAATTATGTACAATATCCTCCATTTTCATTCTTTGTAAATTTCGTGTGTTGCTATGCAGAGATAGGAACTGATCACAGCTTTGTTCTCCCAACTTCTAGGGCAGGGTCATTCAGAAGTGAAGGGTTGTTGTCCAAACCATGGAAACCTACCAATCCAATCTCAGTAAATAAAACTGCTGTTAAAGACTCTACTATACTTACTGTACCTCCTCTGAAAAATCTTTAGAGGATCCATCCAAAAATGTCCAATTCATAATAAGCCTGACGCTCTCAAAAATTGCAGAGCTTTCAGAGAAATATCATATGAAGCACGCAAGAACTTTCTTAAGGAACATAGCATTTGTTTCAGATGCTGTGCTTTGTCAAGCCACCAAGCTAAAGACTGTAAACCTGTCATCCACTGTTCAGAATGTGACAGTGACTGGCACATTTCAGCTCTCCACGCAGGTCCAGCACCATGGATTACAAGAGAACCTAACCTCTCTGCCATAGAGTATGGTGGGAAGCAAACTGAACATGCTGAAACTGTGGCTACTTCTATATGTACAGAGGTCTGCGGAAGTCTCCAAGGCAAGTCCATCCATCCATTATCCAACCCGCTGAATCCGAACACAGGGTCACGGGGGTCTGCTGGAGCCAATCCCAGCCAACACAGGGCACAAGGCAGGAACCAATCCCAGGCAGGGTGCCAACCCACCCCAAGGCAAGTCTTGTTCTAAAATATGCTTAGTAAATGTATATCCAAAAGGACACCCCAAAAAGAAAGTAAAAATGTATGCAATGCTAGATGATCAGAGCAATGTGTCATTGGCAAGATCTGCATTTTTTGATATTTTCAACATCCAGAGTGATAACACATCCTACACCCTAAAGACATGTGCTGGGACTTTGGAAATCTTTGGAAGACGAACCTGTGGATTTGTGGTGGAATCAGTCAATTGAGAGGTTCGCCTTACACTGCCAGCCCTTATTGAGTGCAATTTGATACACGACAACAGGGATGAAATCCCTACACCTGAAGCTGCATAAAACCATCCTGATCTCAGAGTTATTGCTAAAAGCATTCCACCTCTTGACCCCTGTGCTGAGATTCTTCTGTTGCTTGGCAGAGACATTATCTGTGCACACAAAGTAAGCCGCCAATACAATGGTCCAAATAACGCCCCCTATGCCCAACAATTAGATCTAGGATGGGTCATGTGGACACTTTTTGTGACTGAAGACAGAGAAGAAAATTAAAATTAGTCAAAACCTTTTATTGATACATACCAGACTAGGGTAAAATGTCAGAGAAACACAGTCCTAGGACACCGCGCTTCATCTGCCTCGAGCGCAGATGTCCTTGTTCTTTTATACCTTTCTAATCTCCTGATCGTTGACCACGTAAGCAAAAAATAGCATCCTGACTCATTGTACTTTTCCAATTTTGTAAAGTCATTACCCTAAAGGTATATTTTCTTGTCACACACATCATCAAAAGAAACTTCTAGAAAGTATACATGCTTTTTGTCACGCACGCAAAACACAAACAAGTTTCATCATTCTGTCCTATTTTCTGTACACACATACATTTTGTTCAATTACATCTTTTTATGTTTTCACACTCCTCCCTTTTTGAACAAAAATGATGTGGGCCTATATAATTCTATTTTGAAATGGTTGATGAAGGGGAAGGGGGATAGGAAATGGAAGAAGCTACACGAGACATGCGCTCCTCATGTAGCATATATGCCCTTTCCATAGAGGCGGTAAAGTACTTAGATATTATATAGCGAAACAAAGGGATAATACAACAACCAAACAGGAGGAGGAGGCAAAATGCCACAACCAAAGAAATGAAAACAGATCTTATCCATTGTCCCCAGGATCCGAAGGAGGATGTAAACCACTGATCCCAAGGATTTGTAATGCCAGAATTAGTGGAAAGTTCTTTAGAGAGAGCGGTGAGGCCTGCCAATGCACGAGTTATTGATCCATCTGGCGCGGTATTATTTGGAATATATGTACAACAAGCATCACCAAACATAGCACAGACACCTCCCTTTTCCGCAAGTAACATGTCCAGGGCTAGACGATTCTGCCAAGTCATCAGAGAAGTACGATCAAGCTGTTCATGTATGCCTTCAATAGCATCTTTGGTGAAGTTAAGGAAACGTTGTTGGTTATAATAAAGGTAATTAATCTGATCTAGGAGTGGTTTGGGAGAGAAGAAAGGAAGACAGAATGGTGTTCAGAGAAAAGTTAACCTGAAAAGTTTGAGAACAGAAAGAAAATGGTAATTCACCTACCCATGTCGCTCCATTAGATTTGAAACATGTATAAGTTCCTTCGTGAGTTTGAAACATAGGGGTATCCATGTGACGGGTGGGGGGAAAAAGAATAGATAGATTAGAACACTTTGAACCAGAGAGGGGTTTCTTGGAAGTAGTGAATAGAAGGCAGGGCAACCCCACGGGGTCAGAAATGTTAGATAATGGGAAAGGGACTGTAGCTAATCTTAACAGGAGAAAAATCTGAACCAAAAGTTGGGGAGATGGGTGTGTGTGCCAGAGAATGAGGGGTGTTAGTAACAGGATTGTCAATCTTAATTAGAAATCTCCCCAAAGGGTCTGTTCCAGATACATATGCCCCTAATACATAAATACCTGAGTCATGTAAAGAGGGGTTCTTCAAAGTAATGATCAAAGGGTTACAATGGTTGTCAGCACATTCATGAGAGGCATGTCCTTTTATGATAGAAAACCGATTTTTCAAACCGTATTTTTGGGCCTCAAAAGGTTGATAACCCCAGTCCTCAGTTCCAGTGTTAGCAAAAACCCTTTGCCAGTTGTCGCAGTCACTTCCCCTCATACACACGTATTTGTCAGATCCGGTCCACTGGGCTTATCGACCAGTCCCACAGTTGATAATAGAGCAGAAATCAAACTGCACTGATGTGGTAATTCCTAACGGGAAAGTCAAGGTGACCAGGGCAGTAGACAAGGGAAAAGAAAAACATAGTAGCACAGCAATCAAGGGTGCCATCTCTTGCAATGTGAGGCGTGAATCCAGGCAGGCAGTCCTTCAACTTTCACGGCGTGTGGTGTGGATAGAAGAATTTGGAATGGTCCTCTCCACCTAGGCTGATGCCAGTGTTTCCTCCGAGTATCTCGAACCAGGATCCAGGTGCCCAAAGGAATTGGTAAATCCTTGGAAAGGGGGCTGGTCCTCCAGGCTTGATGAACCTGCTTGTGGATTTCCTTCAACGAGGTTCGTAAACCTGCAAGACTAGAGAGAAGATCATTGTCCACAGTATGCAAATTCAGATTTCCTACAACCATACGGGCATGGGACGTCCGGTCAGAATCTCAAACGGCGATAGTCCCAGTTGTCGGTGTGTCCGTCCCCTTAGTCCCATTAAAGCTAAGGGTAGTGCATCCGGCCATGATAAATTAGTTTGTTCACAAATTTTTGCGAGTTTAGCTTTTATAGTGCCATTGCATCGTTCTACGATGCCTCCGCTTTGGGGATGGTATTTACAATAATGGTGCACATTAATTTGGAGCCAGGTGGTTAATTCATTTATAATGGAGTTCACAAAATGAGTGCCATTATCTGTAACTTTTGAGGGATACCCCATCTTGGAATAATCTCTTTAATTAGTGCTTTAGCTACTGTTTTAGCATCGCTGTGTTTTGAAGGGAAAGCCTCTATTCATCGGGAGAACACATCGACAATCACAAGACAATATCGGTACCCTTTAGACGGGGTTAGTTCAATGAAATCCATTTGGAGGTGTTCAAACGGACCCATTGGATTAGGGGTAACGGCGGGACTTACCTGGGTACCTTTTTCCCACATTAAACTTTTGACATATTGCACAGCATCTGCAAAATTGCTCTGCATATGTAGAGAAACCTACAGCTTCCCAATGTTTTTCAACATCTTGAACCATGGCATCTTTTCCTGCGTGATCGAGGCCATGGGCGATTTTTGCCATTCCTGGGAAAGAGGCGTTTGGGAGAAAAGGTTTGTTAGTGTGTTTATGAGTCCAGACTCCATCAGAGAGGGACCCTTCTTTGGACCATTTTCTCCTTTCGATATCCGTGGCTGCACTCTGTAAAGAAATAATTTGATTATCAGGGTCCTGGTCATTTCTCTGTTGGAATAAAGAAATTGGTGTGTTATTATATGCAGCCTCTTTAGCAAAGTGGTCAGCTAATTCATTCCCTTTGCTAACAGGATCCTGTGTGAGCTATCATTTAACAATCGCTAGCTTCGATGGTTTGGTTATAACTTCTAAAAGGGATTCGATCAATTTCTGATGTTGGATGGGTTTGCCAGTACTGGTCTTAAATCCCCTTAGTTTCCATAGTGCTCCATGATCATGGCAGACTCCAAAAGCATACCTGGAATCCGTATAAATTGTTACGATCTTCCCTTCGGACAGCTGACATGCTCGAGTGAGTGCTACGAGTTCAGCTGCTTGTGCACTTAAGCTTGATGAAATTCGATTTGCTTCCAGCAGGCGGTCCCCTTGGACCACTGCGTAACTGGTTGAGGGTGCTCCATTTTTCAATCGCAAGGAACATCCATCCACAAAAATCATTTAAAATCACCCAAACCATTTTCAACACACTTCACCCCAGTATTATTCTATATTTACACTATATTTGGAAACAATGCAGCAAAGGAAACAGAAACAAATGGACTCTGAAGAAAAGCAAGTTCCACTCAATGCAGCAAAGGAAACAGAAACAAATGGACTCTGAAGAAAAGCAAGTTCCACTCTTCAGGACAATCAAACATAAAACAGCCTCTCATGATGTTAGCTGGTGTTAACACAATCCTGCTCAGCTAAACGGTGCCGGTTTCCAGATCAAGGAGACTCCGTTGGCGAACTGAGTCAGCGACAACAAGGAAAAAACTTCCGTGGCGATCCAATCCTGCGACAACAAGGACAAATCCAACTATCGAGAAACCACACGGTACGATACCACAGCAAGACCGCATTCCCAGAAAAAGGCTACAGTCACAGAGAATATTAACAATGCACAACTTTAAAGGAAACAGAAACAAGAAAAAAGAAAAGGACAGAAGAAATTTCATGAGAACTACATCCGTGCTTGCTAATACAGCTTCTGTTGTTGCAGCCACAGCACGAAGACACGGAGGAAGTGCTGCGGCCACTGGATCCAGTTTTTTAGAAAAAATAAGTTACCGGTCTTTGTTTATCTCCATGTTGTTGCGTCAGTACTGCATTCATAAATCCCTGCTTTTCGTCCACGAACAAAGTGAATGGACGAGAATGATCAGGCAAACCTAGCGCGGGCGCAGATAAAAGAGTAGCTTTGAGGTCACAGAGAGCCTTCTCAGCCAGTTGTTGCAACGGCTGTGCTCTTTCAGTAAAATTTAGAACTCACTGTCTGCAGTAGCCCAGAATACCTAAAACAGACATAACCTGTCGTTTTGTTTAGCTGCAGCTTAACCTTAGAAACTTTATGGCCATTGTCCCCCAAAAACAGTAACAATTTCTGGGTATCTATTGTCATTGTCCCCCAAAAACAGCAACAATTTCTGGGTATCTATTGTACAATCTTCTTTCCGTAGCGCTACATATCATTTCCATCTACATACTGTATCCCGTCCGGCCAAAAGCCTTCTAAATTTTGGGCAAGAGCTTAACCATAAACACAAAGGGCTTCTCTGTATCCCTGAGGCATGACGGTCCATGTCCAACGGCGGTACCGCGTTTGACGAGATCGGAATGTACGGCGGAGATGCCAGCCTCTGCTTCGGGAGACAAAGGATATTGGGCATGGTGCGGGCGGAAGGAGGATTTCGGGTGGATCACCAGAGGCTCACAGTGGGCTATCCTTTGAAACACTACTTTAGTTATTAAATGGTCAGGAGTATCAAAAATACCTAGAGTAACTTGTAACCAGTCTGTTCTTTCAAGGTATTTTTCCACCCATGGTCCTATTTTCCCCCATTTAACAGTGTGTGATTTAGCTAAGGAAAAATATGAGGCACTATTTTGCCAAGATAATATATGTGCTGTGAGCATGTAAAATGAACAGAAGCAGCTGCCTTTGTGGATGAAATAGAAACACAGTAGATGTGAAGGGTTTTCGGGGCAAATACCAGAAGTAAGGAAAGATTCTAGCCAGGTGGTGTCTACTTCTATAGGGAAGTATTGGGCAGTACAGTGTAAAATGTCAGGGGCCTGTAAATTGGGAAAAAGACAAGGGGAAAAAGAGTGTAGGGCTTTGAGGAGAATGGTGTGTAGGGAAATATAAAAGAGGGTTTGGGGTAAGGGGTAATTTGACACAACAACTTGGGGGTTGAACAAGTATGTCCGCCAGGACGTGACTGGACTTGAAGAGGTTCTGATACTTGAAAAAGGTGAGGTTGTCCAGAAGCAGTAAGCACAGTAACAGTTTCGTTTGAGGCAGGGACCTTTGCCAGCAAGAGGGTAGATCGAGTGGCACCAGTGTCGATTAAGAAAACAGTCTCAGTGCCATCAACGAACAATGTCAGTAAAGAATCAGTCTCTGAATTATGGGTGAGCAAAAATAGTTGAAAAGAGTGGCTGGAGGTCCCAGCGTTTTCCTATGGCCAGTATTGTTGGTCAGGGGTGTCAGAAGAAACAGGTGGAATAAGGGGAGGTGGGGGCTGTTGCTGTCTGTAAGGGCACTCCCGACGAAAATGTCCAGTTTCACCACAAGCGTGGCAAGAGTAGGAATTAGCATTGGAATTTAAGGGAGAGGGAATAAAAGGATTCTTAGTGTGGTCAACAGGAGGAGCTCTAAAACCACCTCGTCCTCTTCCTCGTCCTCGTCCCCTTCCTCTAAAGCCATATCCTCGACCTTGGTCAGGAGTATTCCTGGTATAATAGTTCATCTGTGCTGCCAATAATTTGGCATGAGAGTTCGATTCGGCATGTTCAGCATGTCGTTTGACTTCATCAAACGTGGCACTTTCCCACTCAATACAGGAAGTGCGGACTTTGTTTTGTATATCAAAGCGCAAACCGGAAACAAAAGGTGGAACTGCAGCTCGGGTGCGGTCATCAGCATTTCCCAAGCCCGAGTGATTAGCCATAAAGTCTTGAATCCTATGTGCCCATTCATCAACCGTTTCGTCTCTCTTTTGTTTTGCAGCAGAAATAAGGGACCAGTCCATTCCTTTTTTATATTTTTCTGCAATATTTTGTCTCAACGCCTCCCATTGTGTGTTAAATTCGCCTTCTCCACCTATCCCCTGTCCTCGAGTTAAAGCTGGGTTCCATACCCATGGAACGTCATTGCGGACACCCCTGCTAACAGTGGCCCATGTGGTCCCAAGCTTTCGACGAAGTACCTGGGTCCATTCAGCAGCATTAGGCTTATACATGCTATCTAACTGATCAAGTTGTTCAACAAATTTTAGTCCTCCTACTTCCTTTGGATCTGGAAGTGCATTCACGACATCTTTTAGTTCTTGGATGTCCCAATTCCGATGTATCATAACTGTTGTGGGATTTTGGGGTCCAGCTGGATGGGCAGGGTTATAATGGGGATTGGGAACTTCTATTAAAGGGCAAGTAAGTGAATGTGAAGGATCAGAAGAGAAAAAAGTTGGAGCTGGTTTGTGAGTGGAGGTTTGACTTCGAGTGCATTTGGAGACGGGGGTTTGTCTAGTACAGGGTGGGTCATCACGATGGGTTGAGGGGTCATAGTGATCTGTGCCTGGGGAATCATCAGGGGAAACTTCTGCTAGTTGTAGTGCAGGGGGGGACAGTCGGAATGGGGAATAGAGGAGGGGATAATAGAGGTGCCTGAGGTTGGTTCTGAGGAGGGGAAAAAAAAATAATAGGATAAATCTAAACCTGTCTTCTTTTCTATAAATTTTCTAGGAGACCCATTTTTACGGGGCGTCTGTTGATCCTCCGAAAATAATCCTTCCAGCACTAATGATTTTGATCCCCCTGTGCGGCGATTAACAGGCTTACTGTTATAAGTTCCTATTATGTCCCCTTGCCCTCCCGGGTTCTGTATTTAATTTTCCAACTATATACTAATTCGCCTAATCCCTTGTACGTATGAATCAGCGAGGCATTAAGTGTGCCACTCACTAAACCTAACTGTTCCCTTCTTTAGTCCCAAGGGGAGACACCTAACTATCGGTCCTGTCCCAGTTCCCAGGAGAACACGGTTTTGTTGCTTATTCCGTATGTAGATTTATTTATTTTCCCATAGCGCTACATATCTTCCATAGCTACATATCTTCCATAGCGCTACGTATCATTCCGTCCTAACAGCAATCCTGTAATCTGTGCTCTTTTCGGTTTATATTTCCATACCACCCCGTTACTCGTCCCGTTAGCCTGTCCGCTCACATCCCCGGATTCCAGCTCAGGTGACTTCGTGTCCGATTCGGTTCAAGTCTCCATCACCTTAAGCAACCTGTTGAGATATGAGTATGACTAGACGGTCAACAGGAAACTCGCCCTCCTGTTATTTAAAAAATAAAAAAAATATTCGGAAATCCCCCGGTGCTTACCCCAGCCTGGAAGTGTGCAAGCTCTGTCTGGAAATCCGTTCAGTCACTGTGGATGTAGCAAAGAGGAGACCAGGGACTCCTCACGCAAGAACTGTTTCAGGACAGGGCAGTCCTAACTTTTGCCGGAGCTGCATGCTCTGCTGCCGGAGCGCTCAAGTTGACGGCAGTCCGCTGGTAAGACGGATCACTGAAATGGTCTCGCTGGAGGAGTCGACCGGCCGTCTCTTGCCCCACGTCCGGGCGCCAAAAACTGTGGACACTTTTTGTGACTGAAGACAGAGAAGAAAATTAAAATTAGTCAAAACCTTTTATTGATACATACCAGACTAGGGTAAAATGTCAGAGAAACACAGTCCTAGGACACCGCGCTTCATCTGCCTCGAGCGCAGATGTCCTTGTTCTTTTATACCTTTCTAATCTCCTGATCGTTGACCACGTAAGCAAAAAATAGCATCCTGACTCATTGTACTTTTCCAATTTTGTAAAGTCATTACCCTAAAGGTATATTTTCTTGTCACACACATCATCAAAAGAAACTTCTAGAAAGTATACATGCTTTTTGTCACGCACGCAAAACACAAACAAGTTTCATCATTCTGTCCTATTTTCTGTACACACATACATTTTGTTCAATTACATCTTTTTATGTTTTCACAGTCATTATCTGTGATGTCTGCTTGGGGGGCATCCACAAGCCCTCTTTGAAAGTCCTCAAAACCATTGTCCTTGAGAACGGATGACCAAGCTAGTTCCAACCTTGTGAAAGCAGTATCTGTGTGGAAGAGAAGCTCTCAAACGAGAAAGGTGAATCAACTTCTATGCCATGTACTAGCTCTTGGTCACAGAATTTTGGCAAGCTAATCTTCAGTCGTTCAGAGGATGACAACAAGCTAGCACCCTCTGTTGAAGACAAGACTTTCCTCCACATAATGAACACTGGCATTTTCAAGGATAACTCAAACAGCTGGGTGGCCCTGCTACCATTCCGTTCTCCTCGACAGTTTCTTCCTAACAACAGAGAACAAGCCCTTGATCATCTCTTGTCTATCAAACAGACTTTAAAAAGAAAAACCGAAATGAAAAACCATTTTATTGAATTCATGAAGAAGATTTTGCCAATGGACATGCTGAACCAGCACCACAAATGGAGAACTCCAAGGAGTGCTGGTACTTGCCAAGTTTTGGCATTTATCACCCTCAAAAACCACAGCAAATTAGAGTTGTGTTTGATTCAAGTGCGCATTATAAAGGCATTTCACTTAATGATGTGCTCATACGAGGTCCAGATATGAATAACAGCCTACTTGGAGTTCTTACTTGCTTTAGGACAGAGTGAATAGCAGTGATGGCTGACATTCAGCAAATGTTTCACAGCTTTGTGGTAATAGAAAACCACCATGACTATCTTCCCTTTTGGTGGTTTCACAATCACCAACTCGATGATGAAATTGAGGACTATCGCATGAAGGTCAATGTTTTCGGCAACTATCCACAGTTGTCATTTATGGGCTAAAGAGGACAGCTTTAGAGGGTGAAAGGGAATTTGGTGCTGAAGCAAGACTATTCGTAGAAAGGCATTTCTATGTTGGCGATGGCTTGAAATCATTTTCCAGTATTTCTGAGGCCGTTGATGTACTCAAAAGAACTCAAGACATGTTGGCTCAGTCTACTCTAAGACTGCATAAGACTGCATCAAGCAGCATTGAAGTGATGCAAGCCTTCACAGGAGAGGATCTAGCCAGCAATCTGTGTGATCTTGACTTTGGCCAAGACCAAGATATGAGTATGACTAGACGGTCAACAGGAAACTCGCCCTCCTGTTATTTAAAAAATAAAAAAAATATTCGGAAATCCCCCGGTGCTTACCCCAGCCTGGAAGTGTGCAAGCTCTGTCTGGAAATCCGTTCAGTCACTGTGGATGTAGCAAAGAGGAGACCAGGGACTCCTCACGCAAGAACTGTTTCAGGACAGGGCAGTCCTAACTTTTGCCGGAGCTGCATGCTCTGCTGCCGGAGCGCTCAAGTTGACGGCAGTCCGCTGGTAAGACGGATCACTGAAATGGTCTCGCTGGAGGAGTCGACCGGCCGTCTCTTGCCCCACGTCCGGGCGCCAAAAACTGTGGACACTTTTTGTGACTGAAGACAGAGAAGAAAATTAAAATTAGTCAAAACCTTTTATTGATACATACCAGACTAGGGTAAAATGTCAGAGAAACACAGTCCTAGGACACCGCGCTTCATCTGCCTCGAGCGCAGATGTCCTTGTTCTTTTATACCTTTCTAATCTCCTGATCGTTGACCACGTAAGCAAAAAATAGCATCCTGACTCATTGTACTTTTCCAATTTTGTAAAGTCATTACCCTAAAGGTATATTTTCTTGTCACACACATCATCAAAAGAAACTTCTAGAAAGTATACATGCTTTTTGTCACGCACGCAAAACACAAACAAGTTTCATCATTCTGTCCTATTTTCTGTACACACATACATTTTGTTCAATTACATCTTTTTATGTTTTCACAGTCATTATCTGTGATGTCTGCTTGGGGGGCATCCACAAGCCCTCTTTGAAAGTCCTCAAAACCATTGTCCTTGAGAACGGATGACCAAGCTAGTTCCAACCTTGTGAAAGCAGTATCTGTGTGGAAGAGAAGCTCTCAAACGAGAAAGGTGAATCAACTTCTATGCCATGTACTAGCTCTTGGTCACAGAATTTTGGCAAGCTAATCTTCAGTCGTTCAGAGGATGACAACAAGCTAGCACCCTCTGTTGAAGACAAGACTTTCCTCCACATAATGAACACTGGCATTTTCAAGGATAACTCAAACAGCTGGGTGGCCCTGCTACCATTCCGTTCTCCTCGACAGTTTCTTCCTAACAACAGAGAACAAGCCCTTGATCATCTCTTGTCTATCAAACAGACTTTAAAAAGAAAAACCGAAATGAAAAACCATTTTATTGAATTCATGAAGAAGATTTTGCCAATGGACATGCTGAACCAGCACCACAAATGGAGAACTCCAAGGAGTGCTGGTACTTGCCAAGTTTTGGCATTTATCACCCTCAAAAACCACAGCAAATTAGAGTTGTGTTTGATTCAAGTGCGCATTATAAAGGCATTTCACTTAATGATGTGCTCATACGAGGTCCAGATATGAATAACAGCCTACTTGGAGTTCTTACTTGCTTTAGGACAGAGTGAATAGCAGTGATGGCTGACATTCAGCAAATGTTTCACAGCTTTGTGGTAATAGAAAACCACCATGACTATCTTCCCTTTTGGTGGTTTCACAATCACCAACTCGATGATGAAATTGAGGACTATCGCATGAAGGTCAATGTTTTCGGCAACTATCCACAGTTGTCATTTATGGGCTAAAGAGGACAGCTTTAGAGGGTGAAAGGGAATTTGGTGCTGAAGCAAGACTATTCGTAGAAAGGCATTTCTATGTTGGCGATGGCTTGAAATCATTTTCCAGTATTTCTGAGGCCGTTGATGTACTCAAAAGAACTCAAGACATGTTGGCTCAGTCTACTCTAAGACTGCATAAGACTGCATCAAGCAGCATTGAAGTGATGCAAGCCTTCACAGGAGAGGATCTAGCCAGCAATCTGTGTGATCTTGACTTTGGCCAAGACCAACCTTCCATGCAGCGCAGTTTAGGCCTTAGATGGGATCTCGCACAAGACACATTAATCTTTCAGGTAGATACCGGTAAGAAGCCCTTCACACGCTGTGATCTCTTATCTATGGTAAACAGTCTGTTTGATCCCCTTGGATTTGCTGCTCCTGTAAGCATACAAGGTTGTCTTATTTTGAGAGAACTTACCTGTAGTGTATGTGAGTGGGATACATCACTTCCCAGTGAGAAGCGCGAAGTGTGGCAGAAGTGGAGTTACTCCCTTCAGCATCTCAAGGAACTGACAGTACCCAGACTTTACACATCACTCTCATTTTCGTCAACTCAAAGGAAAGAGATCTGTATCTTCTGTGATGCATCAACTAAAGCAATTGGTGCAGTAGCTTACCTTAGAGTCACAGACGCCAAAGGAAAGACTGAAGTTAGTTTCATCTTCAGCATCTGGCTCAAAAAGAGAAGTAAAACAAAAACAGACAGACGTAGTAAAGTCTAACAAAAGTTTTACTTGAACAATCAAGAAAAAGAACGCTGACTTCGTAACCCCAAACACAACCTTCTAGCACCCTCTCCAACCCCTCCTCTCGTCCCAGGTCCCCCCCCCTTACCACATCAATCAAATACCCTGCTGTCAGTCTTCCGTACTGTACTCCGCCTTCCCTCAATTGGACCTAACAGTCACTCAAAAAAAAAAAGGCTTCAACCTGGCTGGGACGCTACAATACTTTCAAATTTTACTGCTTTCATATTCTTTACCTTTCTCTGCATGTGTATTGCGCCATCGTTTTTTTTTAGCCTTTCGAATTCTACTGCTTTCATAATCTCTTATCTGCATTTTATTTTTCTCCAACGCTTTTGAGTCTCTTTTCTCTGCGCTGCTCTTTCTTCTTTGCTTAGTCGTTAACGTTTCATCTAGAACGTATTGTCTTTATACTGCTTTATAGGAGCTGAGAGCACAGAATCTGTGTCTGCTACATGCCTTTACACGTCTGAGTGTTTTGCTGCCCGTGGTCTTATTTGATATTGGTTGAAAGTAGGGCGTGTCTTGCAAGAATCTCATGTTCCACATTCTCGTGAGAAAGTCCTGGGACAATCTCTTGGCACCAAGTCTCATGTTTATGGTCCCCGTGAGATGCTCCATGGCCAATCTCTTTCGTCTCACGGGTCTTTTAAATGTCTTCTGAGAAGATCACATCTCGTCTCCCTGGTTTTTCCTTTCCAAGATTTTTTTATAATATATATATATATATATATATATATATATATATATATATATAGTTATAGTTATAGTTATATACAGTTGTGATAGTTGCCCGGACACCACCAGTCGGAGACCACATCTTTATAAAACACGCACGTTTATTTAACATTAAATAAACAATTCTCACACTCCACACAAAGCACTCAGCAATAATCACCACCATTCAACTCTGTCTCAGTCCTTGGCCGCCTCTATCCTCCTCCAGGGTGCTTTGTCCTTCTCCCACTCCCGACTCTGGCTCAATGACTGTAAGGAGGCTGCCCTTTTTATTCCCGCCCGGATGTGCTCCAGGTGGCTAATGACGTCCATCCGGCAGCACTTCCTGGTGTGGCGGAAGTGCTGCCCTTTGCCCCGGAAACACTCCGGACTTTCCTGGCAGATTCCTCAGCCATCTTGCAGAGTGTGGCGGAAGTAACAACATCCGGGTCCCACGAGGTGTAAAGCGCCCCCAGGCGGTGGCCATGGGTCCCAACAAGTCCGACAGTTCATTCTCCTTTACCATGGTCCTCTCCTGCTCCATGGCAGTTGTGCCCTTGTGGCCCGGAAGCTATTCTTGCCACCTTCCAGTCCTTTCTGGCGTCCCGGCCAGGTAATAATCCTGGCCACCTGCGACACAGTATATAGAATAGAAGTTCTAGATGATACAATAGAGAGAAGCTACAAGGAACATAAAGACTCAAATGAGGTAAATGGTGTTGCAGTAACTCCTAGCTTTCATAATTCATGTAATGATACTGGCTTCACAAAGTCTTTCTCCTTTGTTTTATTGCTATTGTTATGCTATGTGCCTCCTGTAATTTTTAAATGTCTTAGGTAATGGATAACCGAAGTTGTGAGAAAGGACTCACACCCAACAGCATGTGCTGGACCTGTGCCCTTTGTCTCCCATAGTGACAGAGCTAATTGTCTGGCTACCAAAGCAGGAAGAGAGAACAGGTACCCACCTGGCTTTAATGTGAAACAACGGACTACACAGTTGCGTTGGATGTATTTAATATTGTGCAGGTGGCACAGAAGCAGAAGTGAAAGCAATGAGAAGAAACAAAGTGAACTTGCCATTGAATGAAGAATGGTGCAAATCTCTATATATTACAATTAAAGCACGTTTGAAACCTGAATGTTGAGATGCTCACGGTGGGTTTATGACCTTATTATATACTCAAACCAAAAGAGTTTTCATAGCAGTTTACGACCCTCCCCCCCACTTCAGCAGATGTGGCAATCTCAACAGACAGTATATTCTCTAATGAGCAAACTCACTACTGACCATCACATTTTCTAAAAACTTTAACCATGTTTCACTTTCCTCCACCCTCAGTTTTTACCAGTTTATGGATTGTACAACAAGGGAAAACATGATGTTTGACTTAATGTTAAAGAGATATCTTTTGGTTTGCCACCTTTAGGTAGATCTGACCATAATTTGGTACAGCTCATACCTGTATACAAACCCATTGTCCAGCGGCTACCAGCCACCACTATGACAGTGCAGGAATAGACAATGAATGCTGAGGAGGCTCTGAAAGGTGCTTTCCAGAACATTGACTAGGATATGATTTGTTATATGCTTTGTGAATCACATGACAGACAACATCAAGTTTTGTGTGGATAACACAGTTCCCACAAAGACATTGCACTGTTCTCCCAACAACAAGCCATAGATCACAAAATAACTGAAATCCTTACTGAATAAAAAGAAGAGAGCCTTCAGGTCTGGAGATAAGAATGATATCAAGCATATGTAGTCAGAAATTAGGAAGCAGATCTATGGGGGAAGGCCTACTACAGGGACAGACCTGACCACAAGTTACAGCAGAACAATATCAAGTAAGTACAGAACTTTTTGAGTACTATCACTGGTTACAAACAGGCAGTAAAACATGCAGAGGAAGGGAACAAGAACAGAGCTAATAAATGGAACCAGTTCTACAACACGTCTAACTCATTCTTGTTAGTACACCCCTCCCCCCGTACTGCTAGTCTCTGTGTGCAAGCTGAGAAGGTTCCAGAATCCCTATTGCCACCTGCACCCTGCACAACCTTCCTCTACAATGACATCACTGCTGTGGTCTCCACTCCACTTCCTAGACTATGTGTCTGTGTGGATCGAGTGAGGGGAGAACTCAGAAAACTTTGAATGAATATGGCTGCTCCAGGGTGCTAAAAACATGTGCCAGCCAGCTCTGTGGAGTCCTTCAGTGCCTGTTCTTCCTTTTGTTGAGTTTGCAGAAGGTTACCCAGCTTTGAAAAATCCTGCGTAGTCCCAGTGCCAAAGAAAGGACATTCCAGTGATCCCTTGAACTTCAGACCAGTTGATCTTAATTCATACATCATGAAGACCTTTGAGAGGATGGCCGTAAAACAACTAAGACCCTTGATTTCAGGACATCTAGATCCTCAGCAGTTTGCCTATCAGATACAGATATGTGTGGAAGATGCTGTGATCTACATCCTCCAAAGGGCCTACACCCACTTGAACAAAGCTGGAACCACAGTCAGGATAATGTTCTTTAAGTTTTCCAGTGTCTTTAACACCATTCTGCCTCATCAACTGGAGAAAATGATCAAGGCTTTGCATCTTGATGACCACACAATCTACTGAATCATGGACTACCTGACCAACAGACAACATTTTGTGAGGCTCAGGGATTGTGTATCAGAAATAGTGATGTGTAATAATGGAGCACCTCAGGGAACTGTCCTATCTTTCTTCCTGTTTTCACTCTACACTACAGATTTCCAGTACAATATCACTGCTTGCCACCTACAGGAATTTCCATATGAACTCCTCCACCATATGCTGCATTAATAATGGAGACAAATCAGAGTACAGGAATGTTGTGGAGGAGTTTGTCTTGTGGTACATTGACAAGAACCTGCAACTCAACATCAGCAAGACAAAAGAGCTGGTAGTGGACCTCCAGCATGCCAAAGAGCCATTGAGACCTGTTAACATACAAGGGGAGGATGTGGAAGTGGTACCTGTGGGTTCATATACACAACAAACTGGACTGGTCTGACAATAAATACAGTGGCTATCTATGAGAAGGGCCACAGAAGACTGTACTCTCTAAGGAAACTCAGGGCTTTTCATGTAGGCAGCAAGTTGCTGGAAATGTTCTCTTAGTCAGCATTAACCAGTGTATTGTTCTATGCTGCAGTCTCCCGGGGAACAAACAACAACAACAACAACATTTATTTATATAGCACACTTTCATACAAAAAATGTAGTTCAAAGTGCTTTACATAATGAAGAAAAGAAAAATAAAAGACAAAGTAAGAAATATTTATATAGTACATTTTCATACAAAAAATGTAGTTCAAAGTGCTTTACATAATGAAGAAAAGAAAAATAAAAGACAAAGTAAGAAATTAAAATAAGACAACTTTAATTAACATAGAATAAGAGTAAGGTCCGATGGCCAGGGAGGACAGAAAAAACAAAAAAAAAATCTCCAGTAGGCCGGAGAAAAAAATAAAATCTGTAGGGGTTCCAGGCCACGAGACCACCCAGTCCCCTCTGGGCATTCTACCTCACATAAATGAAGCAGTCCTCTTTGTATTTAGGGTTCTCATGGAAGGACTTGATGATGATGGTCATGCAGACTTCTGGCTTTTAATCCATCAATGTAGGAACATCATGGTGCTTTGAGTAGATGTGCCGCCACC
Organism: Erpetoichthys calabaricus; assembly: GCF_900747795.2. Classification (NCBI taxonomy): domain Eukaryota; kingdom Metazoa; phylum Chordata; class Cladistia; order Polypteriformes; family Polypteridae; genus Erpetoichthys; species Erpetoichthys calabaricus. The sequence goes on from NC_041400.2 coordinate 48,219,616, forward strand.
ACAAAGAAACCGGAAAAAGAAATAGAAGAGACAGTATTGGCTAGTACGGATTTTAGAGCCACCATGAATAGTTATTATAATGAATTGAATATACAGAGTATCAGGATTAAATTAAAGTGAAGTTATGAGAAGGCCATGTTAAAGTAATGTGTTTTCAGCAGTTTTTTTAAAGTGCTCCACTGTATTAGCCTGGTGAATTCCTATTGGCAGGCTATTCCAGATTTTAGGTGTATAACAGCAGAAGGCCGCCTCACCACTTCTTTTAAGTTTTGCTCTTGGAATTCTAAGGAGACACTCATTTGAGGATCTAATGTTACGATTTGGAATATAAGGTGTCAGACATTCCGATATATAAGACGGAGTGAGATTATTTAAGGCTTTATAAACCATGAGCAGAATTTTAAAGTCAATTCTGAATGACACAGGAAACCAGTGTAGTGACATCAAAACTGGAGAAATGTGCTTGGATTTTCTTTTCCTAGTTAGGATTCTAGCAGCTGAATTCTGCATTAGTTGCAAACGATTTATGTCTTTTTTGGGTAGTCCTGAGAGGAGTGCGTTACAGTAATCTAGTTGATTGAAAACAAAAGCGTGAACTAATTTCTCAGCATCTTTCAATGATATAAGAGGTCTAACTTTTGTTATGTTTCTTAAGTGAAAAAATGCTGTCCTAGTGGTCTGATGAATATGCGATTTAAAATTCAGGATACAGTCAACAGTTACCCCTAAGCGTTTTACCTCCCTCTTGACTTTTAATCCTAATGCATCAAGTTTATTTCTGATAACCTCATTGTATCCATTATTGCCAATCACTATAATTTCAGTTTTCTCTTTATTTAGCTTGAGAAAATTACTATTCATCCATTCAGAAATACAAGTCAGACATTGTGTTAGTGAATCAAGAGAATCAGGGTCATCAGGTGCTATTGATAAGTACAGCTGTGTGTCATCAGCATAGCTGTGGTAGCTCACGTTGTGCCCTGAGATAATCTGACCTAATGGAAGCATGTAGATTGAGAAGAGCAGCGGACCCAGGATAGAGCCTTGTGGAACACCATATAGGATATCATGTGTCTTTGAGTTGTAATTACCACAACTAACAAAGAATTTTCTCCCTGCCAGGTAGGATTCAAACCAATTTAAGACACTGCCAGAGGGGCCCACCCACTGACTAAAGCGATTTCTAAGAATATTGTGATCAATGGTGTTAAATGCGGCACTCAGATCTAAGAGGATGAGAACAGATAAATGGCCTCTGTCTGCATTTATCCGCAAGTCATTTACTACTGTAACGAGTGCAGTTTCTGTGCTGTGATATGTTCTATAACCTGACTGAAATGTATCAAGAATAGCATGTTTATTGAGGTGGTCATTTAACTGCAAAATGACTGCCTTCTCTAGAATTTTACTTAAGAAAGGCAGGTTAGAAAATTTTCAAAAGCAGAGGGGTCAAGATTATTTTTCTTGAGTAGGGGTTTAACTACAGCAGTCTTAAGACAGTCTGGGAAGACTCCCATATCTAATGACGAATTTACTACGTCAAGAATATTATCAATTAGCACTCTCGATACTTCTTTAAAAAAACTTGTTGGTATTGGGTCAAGGACGCAGGTGGAGGGTTTCAGTTGAGAAATTATTCTATGTAAATCAGGTAAATCTATCCTGGTGAAAGAATTTAATTTGTTTATAACGGAATACTGGAGCTTACGAGGATCCGCAGTGTTGGGGAGATATACTATGTTATTTCTAATATCATTAATGTTTTGATTGAAAAATACAGCAATAGCCTCATAGGGTTTACTGGAAGTATTTTGGAGGCATTCCTTTGCGTTCCCTGGGTTTAGCAGACGATCAATCGTCGAGAATAAGACTCTGGGATTACTAGCATAGTTATTTATAATCCAAAACAAAGGATCCACAATGCCTCAAGAAACGTATAAGGAAAGTTGTTCCAACACCGGGCTAACCCTGAACAAACTGGAAGCTGTTTGTAGAAAAGAGGATGATGACAAAATAGAATGCCATCATGAAAAATTCTCTCCATCCCCTCTAGGAGCCAAAATCCTACTCCACCACAGTATGCTAAGAGTCGCCTCTGTGGAGCTTTTCTACTTGCTGCTATCAGGCAATTCAAAGGTTCCTCCCAAAGTCCTAAAGTAAATCTAAATGCTCATATTCTTTAAGTTCATTTTGCAATTTCTCACAATGTACATTATTTATTTATTGATTGATTAATCCATTTATTGTTTTATTTGTTTCATGAATCTGTATTCTTGTTTTTATGTTTCTGCTGCTGTACGCATCTAAATTTCCCCTTGGAATTAATAAACTTTATCTAATCTAAACTTTTCCCAAATATAATGGCATTCATGTCTTGTTAGATTAATTCAAATGATCAGACTGGCTAGGTTGCCATTTTAGGTGTATTTAATAGCTCCATGTTTATGCTTCCTTCATATTTTCCTTTGTTACAGTGGTAACAGAACATTCACCAGGTAACACAGATGGAAACCTGTGCATTAAAGATGCATCAGAAGACTATTGCTATTTTCTTCATAATTTTGATTAGCACTTTCCAAGGTAAGATATTAATCTTTACATTTAGTTTTGAATGTGTTTAACTACTAAATTCCATATTCATAAGCCTATAGAAAATATTGATCATGATGGTGGGAGAAGGCAGCTGAAATGGAATAGGAACACATTTTTAAAGCATGAAGCTTCTGAATGTGTTATTTAATGAAGTAAAAATATTTTATAATATTTGTCACACATATATAATGTACTAAAATACCCAACAGTGTTTGGCTGCTTAAAACAAAGCCTATTTAGCTTGTGTGCCAATCAATACTAATTACTTTCAATTTACAATGGTGTACAATTCACTCAAGATATGGTACTACTGTGAACATCTTAAAGGCAGAGGTGCTATGTCCAGCAGCTCTCAAGTATAATAATATGCTTCAGTCTTGTTCAATGTATACTGTGTTCTGTCTATGGAAGTCAGAAGGTGTTATATTGGTTATAATGGTTATAAGCTTTTTTCCCATGTCAGGGCTGGCATATTTCCATAACCTCCACTGCAAGGTTCATGAGTTTACCCAGTATTTGGAATTCTAACCAAATTTAACTACATGGAGCATGGGAGCATGGTTGGGAGCATGAATTTAACTACCTTTAAGGAAAATTAATCTTAAGACCTTCCTCTCGTGTAGCATGTTGTGATGGAAATGGGTCAGCATGTGAAAGCATAGAGAATGAACTCTCAAATGCACCTGAGGATACACCCATCACCAATGCAGTTACATGCAATTTATAACGTTTAGGAAAAGTTTCCTTATAAGACCTGTATATGTTGGCACCAAGTTGAAAGGTTTACATAACTTCTTTATCAGCATTGGTTTTGCTAGTGGAAGTTCATGGTGCAGACTATTGGTTGAAGCATCCATATCAGTGAGGAGGGAGGCCAAGAGTGTCAAATCTAGAAAGGAATTTGACTGAGGAAGAAGACAATTTCCAACTCTCATCAGGTCAAAATTTTTCTTTGAAAATCTGTTTTCCATTTCTTCAATAACTGTTCAGAATGTTCAGATGGGATTTCCTCAAAGGCTGGCTGGGAGTGCTCCACCAATACGTCATCCACCAGCGCCGAGACGGAACGGGAGGAAACCATGCCCTTTGAGGTCGGCCCGGACCCTCTCTCCCTTTTGCAGTTTCAATTTAGAGAAACGCCGGCTTCTTTTAAAAGGGAGCAGTGGAATGACGATTCTCTGAAGTTTTCCAAAAATGCAGTGGTCCTGGTCAATGGCCAGCGCACTAACCAGTCGATGTCACAGGGTCCTCACTTTGTGTTAGAAAACAACCTTCTATATCACATAGCAGAGCATGATGGGCAGGAGACGAGGCTACTGCTAATCCCACGGACCTTCTGGCAGCAGGTCTGTGAGTTAGCACACGCCCACCTCCTAGGTGGCCATTTGGGCACCGAGAAAACCCTAGATAGATAGATAGATAGATAGATAGATAGATAGATAGATAGATAGATAGATAGATAGATAGATAGATAGATAGATAGATAGATAGATAGATAGATAGATAGATAGATAGATAGATAGATACTTTATTAATCCCAAGAGCGGATCAAGCTCCACTTCTATTGGCTGGGAATCAATGAGGAGGTTTGTCGCTTTTACACTTCCTGCCTGGAGTGTCAATTGTGACAAATTCCTAAGAAGGACCGTGCTCCTCTCATTCCTATTCCCATGATTGATGTTCCCTTCCACACAATTGGGGTCGATTTAATCGGACCTCTAGAGCCCTCAGCCAGAGGACACAAGTACATTTTAGTCCTCGTGGATTATGCTACCAAATGCCCTGTATCTGTTCCGTTGCACTCAACTAATTCTAAAGCCATCGCACGGGAATTGGTAGGGGTCTTTGCGCGTTTTGGCATACCTAAGGAAGTACTGACAGACCAAGGGATGCCCTTTACCTCGGATACATTCAAGAAGACTGCCAAATTACTTAAAATAAAGCATCTAAAGACCGCGGTATATCATCCTCAAACTGACGGTTTGGTAGAGAGGTTCAATCAGACTCTCAAACAAATGCTTCGTAAGGTGGTCAACGAGGATGGAAGGAACTGGGATCAGCTCCTCCCCCTCGTCCTTTTTGCCTATCGGGAAATCCCACAAGCCTCCACGGGGTTCTCCCCTTTTGAATTATTGTATGGGCGACAACCCCAGGGCATATTAGATATCCTAAAAGAAGGATGGGAAGAAGAGGCTCTTCCCTCTACAAATATATTGGAGTATATCGTGCAATTACGCAATAGATTTGGTAAAATTCGGCCCCTCCTTAAAAGTCACATGGAAGAGGCACAAGCAGCACAGGTCCGATATAATGACTGTGGCACGTCTCTCCGAGAGTTCCGCCTGGGAGATCGGGTCATGGTCCTAGTACCTACCTCCCACTCTAAGTTGCTTGCCCATTGGCAAGGTCCCTACGAAGTTATGGAGAAGAAAGGACTTGTTGACTATTTGGTGAGTCAACCCAATCGTCAGTCAAGGGAGCAGGTTTATCATGTAAATCTGCTGAAACCGTGAAAGGACAGGGATCCCGATTCCTCCTCCAGTCAGCCCCACTGTTTCTTGTGAAATCTGTTAATATATTCAATATTTTAAGTGCAGTTTAAACAAATAAACATTGCAATAATACAAAAGACAATAGAGCTATCAAAGGAAATTTTTCAATCCATCCTACACTTTGTATGGTGATATAAACTTAATATTTTTTATCTGAATGTTGTCCTTATTAAACTTTCACAAGTTTGTTGACAGGGAAACAGAGTTAAGTTTCATTTTTCATAAAATTCATTTGCGCATTCTACATTCCTTTTCCACACACCTATAAAGAAATATGTCTATCTCTTTTGTAAGGTTAGCCTAGCTGAATGTTGTCCTTAATGACTGTCACAAGTTTTTGACGGGGAAACAGAGTTAAGTTTCATTTTTCATAAAACTCATTTGCGCATTCTACATTCCTTTTCAACATTATTACCTATGAAGAAATATGCCTGTCCATTTTGTGAGGTAAGCCTTGCGGCAAAAACCTTTCAGGTCATGTATTTTCTTCCTTTTCTCTACTGTAATTTGCTTTATTTAAAATAACAGTTGGAGCAAATAAATAGTATAAATAAATAAATAGTAGAGATATTTGCAAGGAAAGGAAAAGGGTGTTAACAGTAAAATATATAAAAGTCTGAAGTTTCTCAGTCATCCAGGTGAAGTTATCTGGTAGCTGAGTCATGGCAACTGGAATTCTTTCTTGTTAGGTAGATACGTTTCATTGCTCATCCAAGCAACTTCTTCAGTCTGAGGAATGTTGACCACAATTTTATCCTCCAGGTTAGTTTCACTTCACACCTGCCCTGAATAGGCTCATTGAGTAAAACAAAGGAAGGGGGAGGTGTGGGTAGATATAACCGTCACACCTTTTAACAGCCCCCCTACCCTCATAGAGTGGGTCATTAAGACTGGTCCACCTGGTGGAGGTGTGAATTGGGCCTGATTTTCCTGGGAATGGATGAAAGGGCAGCATGATAAATTGAAGACAGGTTATGTCTAAGGCCTCCACCTCTGTTGAGTGAGGGGTTGTTGATTTGCACACGTAAAGCTTCCCTCACCCCTCTCTCAAACCACTTGTCTTCTCTATCCAATATCTGGACATTAATGTCCTCAAATGAGTGTCCTTTGTCCTTCAAATGGAGGTACACAGCTGATTCAGGCCCTGAGGTGTTACTCCGTCTGTGCTGGACCATCCTCCTGTGTAGCGGCTGTTTGGTCTCTCCAATGTACAGTTCTGGACACTCTTCGCTGCAATGAACAGCATATATTACATTGCTCTTCTTCTGTTTCAGTATCCGGTCTTTGGGGGTGGATGAATCTCTGTCTCAGTGTGTTAGTGGGTTTGAAGTGGACAGGTATGTGGTGTTTTCCAAAAATCTAGAAATAGAAATCTACAGAAAACCCACCCACACTGACCAGTATCTTTTATTTGACTCACATCACCCAGGACTCTACACCACAGAGCAGAGAACATCCCCACTTCCACAGAAGCTAAGAAGAAGGAAAACAGGCATCTGAAGACAGCTCATAAGACCTGTGGATATCCCAAGTGGGCCTTTAACAAGGCAGGATCTTGTTCCAGAAAAAGGACAACGGAAACGTCAGAGTCCCATGACCAACAGAAGAACCTGGTTTTTCCATACATGGCTGGTGTGTCCGAAAAGTTAAAAAGGATTTTTGGAAAACACCACATACCTGTCCACTTCAAACCCACTAACACACTGAGACTGAGACTCGTCCACCCCAAAGACTGGATACTGAAACAGAAGAAGAGCAATATAATATATGCCGTTCATTGCAGCAAAGAGTGTCTTGTACTGTACATTGGAGAGACAAAACAGCCGCTACACAGGAGGATGGCCCAGCACAGAAGGAGTAACACCTCAGGGCCGGAATCAGCTGTGTACCTCCATTTGAAGGACAAAGGACACTCATTTGAGGCTCAACGAGCCTGTTCAGAGCAGGTGTGAAGTGAAACTAACCTGGAGGATAAAATTGTGGTCTCTAACAACATTCCTCAGACTGAAGAAGCTGCTTGGATGAGCAGTGAAACGTATCTACCTAACAAGAAAGAAGTCCAGTTGCCATGACTCAGCTACCAGATATGTATAAAAGTCATATTTCAGTAATAGGAAAAGAATATTTACAAGAACCAAAAGAGGTGAGTATAAAAAGGAAACCTTTAACACTGTTCACTGGTCCATTACTTTGTGCTATATAATACAGAAACATGTTCATATTATAGTCTCTCAGGTGAAAATGTGAAGCTTTTCTTGAGTTCAGAGGTCCAGTACATTTACTGTACAGTTTGTATGAGCTTAGAAGTTTGTATACAATTCATGATAGGTAAAATCTTCCTACAATAGTATATTTAACTTTTACACCGTAGAAGGCCATTATTATGGAGCAGTTTCATTGCATAATAGTTTTAAATATACCTGTTACTGATTCCAAAAGATATCCAGTTAATTCTGTGTTAAATCAAAATGTTGCATAGTTGAGCATATTTAAATATGCTCTAATTAATTTGAACTTAAGCCTGTTTCAGTTTAATTTTCCATTAAATCTGTTTTTATGACTTTTTCCAGTTTTAGGCCTATATGTATGAAGTTTGGTTTAATACAGTGGATCTCAACTTTCAGTCCTCTGGGTCCCATGTGGCTGTGGGTGTTTGTCCAAACCCATTTCTTCTATTAATTGGACTCTACATAATTAAGCAAGCCGTTCTTTTCCAGGTTATATGTTTCTTGCAAAAGTAAGCATTTATAGGTACAGAAAAATACAAATATGTCTTAACTTCCTGTAAATGTAAATCTAATCACTACTGCACTTTTCTAAGTGCAAAATAAAAGGAAAAAAACTTGTCAGCTAATTAAATAGGAAATCAATCAATGGTAACAGTGACTGACTGATTGGCAAACTGTCTGGAGCAAAAACCTGCAGCCATAAGGGGCTCTGAGGACTGAACGTTGAGAACCACTGGTCTACTACCAGAGAATACTCAGTCAGGTCAGGTCAGGTTGGTGAGTGTGCACTGGTAGAGCAGCTGGAAGTGGAATTAGTTCTGGATAGATTGTTCCAGTATCCTGCCATCTACACCACTTTTGACCACTGGGGGCTTTGCTGACAAAACAAATAAAATTTCATAATGTTTTTATTATTTTTTGCCATGCTTTGGGTATATTAGTATTATAAGAAAAATTATTTTTTAGAATTAACAAAGATTCTAAAATCTTCTTTTAAAGTTGTTCTTGATTATCTTAATTAAAATGTTGGCATTGCCAAATTATTCCAGCTACTGAAGGAATTAAAACTCAGTAGTTCAAGTAACACACTAAAAATTAAACAGGAGAGGAAACACTAACAGTGCAGGTAGTAGCACAAAAACACAAAACACTTGGATAAATGAAGAGCATTAGGGCTTCTGTGCTTCCACATTAGCTTAGTCATAAATATACTGTATGTGATATCCTTTTGCATCCTTTCTGTAAGTCAAAATACATTTGCTTTCTGTTGTTGTAACTATGGTCTAAGAGGCTTTTGGTGTTCGTAGTCCATTTTTTTCATTCTGAAACATACACAGTGCAAATTACAGTATGCTTTGTCATTTAGAGGCGCTCATCCCTAACTGGGTTGATGTGGGCACATTTGGGACAAGATTAGAGGCTGAGTTGTGATCACTTAGGGTAGGCTGTGAAAGTGCAGAGCAAATTTGAAAGGAACCACCATTTCTAGAATTGAATTAGTGCTATTTATTTGGTTGGGAGAAATTACTTGCCTTTTAAGGTTCTTTATTGTTGCAGTCCTTAACAGATTTTTGGAGTGGGTTCTCTTCTTCGCTGTTTACTTCTACATTAATCTACTTCTCAAATTAGTACAGCATCTGCCACTTCCTCAGCAGAGCTGACATGATTGGTAGATGTATTGTGTTGGGCAGATTCACCTCATATGTCAGTACCTCCTAAAATACATTCTGGACACCTAATGCTCACAACATTTGCTGGTGTAGCTGACTGCAATCTGTCTTTCTCTGCGTTGTATAAACGACAGTCAAGTCAGAGGCACGTAGGGGTGAAACAGACGTTTTTATTTTCCTTTCCAGAAACAAAATGGGAAAAAAAGAACAAGGCATCACATAAGTCGCTTTTTCCCTATGCCTATTAAATAATAAATTAAATCAATTACAAATTATTGTAAACAAAACTATTAATACAAAATAAATTAAAAAAAGAAGAAAAAGCTTGGGGAGAGCTGAAAACACCACTTACCCCCAACAGCATCCACCGTGCATCTGGCAGCAGAGCCAAGAAATGCAGTGCATGCAGGTTGTGTGGTGTAACGCTAATTAATGCCTGTACTACAAAGTATTATACAATCAGAATACTACTAACTATTTACAAAAATTAATTAATTTTGGGGAAGTTAACGACTAAAACAAAACATAATTATAAGTAACATATTACACTTTACTACACTGGTGTAAACTTAATGGCACCAGACAGATTTAGGTTGTTTTGCAAAAACAAATTAGCAAATAGGACCATTATAACTGTTAGAGACTTTAGCTGTTGATAACTGTAAGTTAACTTATGCTTAATTACTTTAGGGAATTCTTTTTTTTAGCTTTTATTTGCTTTATTTTATTTTATGTAGTTTTATTTTGATCACAATAGACCACCCTACAGAATTTATTAGAAAAATTATCATATGAGATACCCAGTGATGAGTTCACATCCCATTTACTATTTTGCCTAAAGTCAGCTTGATAAAGAAAGGCTCTGGCTACCTGTAGTCCTGTGTGATTAGGTTGTTTAACTTTATATGTTTTCTGTTTCCTAGGAGAAGGGAAAAGCAGTTCTGAGGAAGAAGGTGAGTGTGTACCATTCTAATCTAAACACAGTATTAAAAAACTGAAAATACTTCTACATAACTCTTCATAGTTCTATTTTAGAAAAAAAGAGTTAAATTGATCCATTTCTTCCTAAATCATCAGAACAAATAACTTCTTGTGCATTTACTTTTACTAGATTTTCTGTAGCTTTATATATGTTTTTACGTTGTCAATTAACATATTAGTTTCTCTCCCTTTTAACACTGAAGTGAGAACCAAATGTTAAAAATAACTTCTTTAATGGCACTTTGTTTTTTTACAGGGTTGTGTGGTTCCTTGTAGAATTATATTATTTTACCATACACCATTTCATTCTTGGAAGGCTTCTTTGCATGTGAAGTTGGTTCTTTGTGTTCTTAACATGTAGAAAAAAAAATTAGAAATCTTTAATGTTTGGCAGGATACCCAGGAGGAGACTAATAGATTAAGAAAACCTGAATTTAACCTGTGTGATTGTATGTCACGAGAGTCCTTTTAAAATTAGGAACCATTGGTATTTCATAAAGTCTGTTACCATCTATTCATCGTTTTTACTGTATGGAGCTGTTATGGATATAATTAAATGCAGGTTCTCTCTGGAATCTTTATGCGGATGGGTCTTTTGGGAACCAAAATGGTTCCCCTATGGCATCTCTGTAAAGAACCACTGTGACACCTTTATTTTTAAAAGTGTAGTTAACAAGCAATCTAAACTACAAATCTTTCATATATTGATCTCAATGTAAAATGCAAATAACAGTTATTGAAAACGTTTATACATGAAACAGTATTTATGAAATATTTCAGAATTTCCAAAACACTGCGAAAAGTGTTCCTCATATAATGTTGGTCTCTGCTGCAAAAGACACACATACTCGTTAAGTATTCAGCAAACCATTCTAGTCCTTCACTGAATACACTATTGTTTTGCTTTTTGTTTAATTTGTATTACCATTGATATCAGCAGGTGGCATTAAAAACTGGTAATTTATGCTTTATATTGTAATTTCAGGTTTACATATTTGCTTTAACAGCCGACATCACACTTGCAATGTCAAATCAAAAGCACACCAGCAAAACTTGACAACATGAATTAAAAACACCTAACATTCAGGTAATTTGTATTCTTCCATTTTAGAAAATATCAGCATACCTGTAATGGCAGACTGCATGATAACATGCAGTGAATACACTTGACTTATAGTTTTCCTACTCTTTCTCTGTACGTTTAGGATTCGTTTGCTCAGAGGTTGATGTGCTTGCTGCTTCCTGAGCAGTTCTTCTTTTCTCCACCCTAGCGGCCTGCTTCTTCTCTTCTTTTGTTGGCATTTTTTCACGTTAAAACTGATTAAGTTAGAGTTTGTGCTGCAATTACTTAGTACGTTTATCTTAATTTTTCACTTAAGCTGGCACTTAAGTGTTCAATCTGCCTCAAGAATCATTAAAGATATGAAGAGGTAGGTGAAGTGACGGCCGCCCTGCTGCCGAGAGTTGATTCTACAATAAAATAAAATAAAAATAAAAAGAGAAATAAAAATTATCACCCCAAAAGCGGACAGTAGAGGTCATGTAATATATGTGTACCAAATTTCAGGTCAATAGGTCAAACGGTTTGTGAGCTACAGGTGATTTAAAATCCTGGACAGACAAACGAACAGCCACGGTAGAGTATTATAGAAGAAGATTGCTGTGTAATGTTTATGTTAATATTGTTTTCTTTCTTTTTTGAGCATAGATGCCTAATTTGCTGTGTATAAAATTAATTTTAGAAACATGACACGCATTAAATGTTGTTGATTCAAAACATTTTTAAATAAAAAATATTCACATCATGTATTTTAAAAAATGTATTTCTCAATATATTCTAGTGCATTATGTGATATTATTCTGCTGAACCTTACATAGAACTAATTTTGTTGTAGATTTTACAAAGTTTTTCTATATAAAAAAAATTTGGTAGCATGTGTGTGTACCCAAGTTCCACAGCACATGACCACAGAGCAGACAACTCCTTGAACTGCATGCTACTGGAGATGTGATTTTGCTTTGTTCCCGTTGCATGTATAGTATGTATTAAATAAAATTTCTTGTCTTGTGATTTTAATGTGTTTGTCTCTTTTTTATGAACAGATGGAAGCCTTTTCAATTATGCTCTACTGGCTGGAGGAGCAGGTAATTCTATATGAATTAACGCCACATACTGAAGGAGCTCAAAATTGTCATAGTACCACAGGAGAGCTGAACAGTATTCAACCTAATTCTGATTTAGTTTGGGAAGATAGTCTTATTAAAATGCGAAACAGTGATTTTTCACGTTAAAATGTCAATATGTGACAAATTTATAAAACACCTTAAAGGCTGGGGTTTCTCAAAAACTGAACATTTTAGTTTTCTTAAGTTACTGTATATTATGCTTTTAGCCTGCTCAGCTCTGTATTGATATACTGTATTCAGAGCAGATTTGCTTGTTTTCTATCACTGTTCTGTAAAATCCACTTAACCAGACTTCTTTGGAATGTTAGCAACATCACAAGAGACACAAGATGGTGTATAAATGGCAATGTCTGTTCTTGAAAGAATATAAAATAGAACACAGCATTATGCTAACACACAGATTTTTTTAAAGGTGTGCATTCACTGTATATACAGTATAGTGTATTATTTGCCAGTTCTGGCCTTGCATGGTCATTCGTCATTGATTTCCATTTCTTCTTTCTTGTTAGTGGCAGGCATGCTAGCTGTTCCTGCATTGTTGGGTGCAGCTGGCTTCACATCAGCAGGTATTGCAGCAGGATCTGTTGGAGCCAAGTTAATGTCTGCAAGTGCTATAGCCAACGGTGGAGGAGTTGCAGCAGGGAGTTTGGTTGCAACTCTACAGTCTGCTGGTAAGAGATGGTGCCAATGATGAAACATGCTGCGTGACTGAAATATTTTAAATATCTGGTTATTAATGACCTCTTATTTAAAGAACTGAAAAAATACAACTCTGAGATTCATGTTTTTAGTGTTATACAAATTTTAGTCTACAACAACACATTTTTTTTTTTAACATGTTGTGGCTGGGGGTGGTACCCAGCCGGGACGCCTGGGAGGACAGGGAGAGGGACTACACCTCCTCCGGACCACGAGAGGGCAGCCGCCCTGGTTGGTATGGGGACCACGGGAACGGAGCATGGAAGCTCAACCCTATAAGGGCCTGTGGTAACTGCCAGGGGGTGCCCAGATGCCTGAAGAGCCCTGGCCGTCAGCACTTCTGCCACACCCGGAGCTGCTGGCGGAAGGATTACCAGGGACACCCGGAGTGCTTCCGGGTCATCAGCCATCACTTCCGCCACACCAGGAAGTGCTGGCGGAAGTTCATCGGGAGGCACCTGGAGCACGTCCGGGTGAACATAAAAGGGGACACCTCACTCCATTCGTTAGCTGGAATCGGGTGGAAGAGGACAGAGCTCGGAGGAGAGGAGTGCAGGCGGTCAAGAAAAGAGGCATTAGTGAGAAAGGCCTGGACTGAGGGTGATTAGTGCAGGGGCACTGGGTTGTCTGCAATTGTAAATAGGAGTTATGTACAATAAACGTGTGTTTGGGTTAAACCATTAGTGTCTGCCTGTCTGTGTTCGGGCTGCTTTCCACAATGTTTATTTTTAATTATTGGAATTTGAATTGTGAACACTTTACATACACTGAATTAATGGAAAAATCTTTGAATACATTTGTAATTTATGACTTAAGCCTTTGTCAGAGTCACAGGTGACGCTAGAATGACACAGAACAAGGTGAAACCCTAAAAAAAACTCCTTCACAGAAGAAACAGACCTACCCAGGCAGGGACAACAGTGACTCTGCTTGCCAGTGTCCTAATGATGCAAATTGCATGAAATTTGGTGAAGCTGCTGCAGATAAACCATCAGTACAAACAGACAAAATAAGGACAATAATAATCATCTTAACTAAAAAGTCCAAATGCAACCAATTTTTTCTTCTGTTGACTCACTCACTTCACTTTTCATTTCTGTTTGGGTGCCATTTAAGGAAAGAAATGAAGCACTTCAGTGGAACGATGAAGAAATTCAGGGGAACAAATCTTAAAAAACAAGACAATAAAAATGAAAGGAAAATTAATTCACAGCAAAAACAATGCATTAATAAAGAAAAGGGTTAGAATGAAAACCTGCAGCCACTGCGGCACTCCAGGACCGGAGTTTGAGACCACTGGTATAATGTATAATTGCATTTTGCCTCGGCAGTGGTTGCAGTGCTCTGAGCCTGCACTTTGTAAGGAGCATTGTGCAAGAACAAATTATACTGTATTATTATATTGTATTTCTGAGGTGGCAATAACAGATTGGCCGTCCATCTCAGACAAGGATAACTTGCATTCTGTTGTGTGTGTTGTATATACAATCTTTCTTGACACCCATTGTATACTCAACATACCCAAAAAGAGTTCTCTTTGAATTGCCTTTCCCAAGATTTCTTCCAAATGATTCCTGTGAGGATTTTTGGGAACTTTTTCTTGTCTTCTTAGGAAGCCAGTGCTGGGGAATGTCAAATAAAAAGGGTCTATAAAACCTATTGAGTAAATTTTTGTGTGATTTTGGGCAATAAAAAAATAAATTGTTACTATTATTTTTATTAATATTATTATTATTACTATGTATGTATTATTATTACTAGCTATGATACTTGTAACGACAGGTAATAGAATACATTTTAAATGATCTGAAATCTGATATCTCTTGTTTTATATGTACTCCTCCTTTGCAGTTGTTTGGGATTAGCTGTGCTTTGCACCTAAAATGGGTTGAAATTTAATGCAGACCTCAGTGTTAACATTTACAGTACACCATGCAATGTATATGTCTCTGTTATGTGACATTTGGTATGGGATTCAGAAAACCAGTCTTTATATTTGAGATGCGACAGCTATTGAAATATCTATTGTAATGCATTTTATTAATAGAAATGTTTATGCAAACTCCAAGCAGGGAGGACCCGGGATGCGAACCAAGGTCTCCTTACTGCGAGGCAGCAGCGCTACCACTGCGCCACTGTGCCACCCCTGCTTCATTTGTATAAAACAAAAAATTAATTTCCATCCATCCATCCTCTTCCACTTATCCGAGGTCGGGTCACGGGGGCAGCAGCTTGAGCAGAGATGCCCAGACTTCCCTCTCCCCTGCCACTTATTCTAGCTCTTCCGGGAGAATCCCAAGGCGTTCCCAGGCCAGCCGGGAGACATAGTCCCTCTAGCGTGTCCTGGGTCTTCCCCTGGGCCTCCTCCCGGTTAGACATGCCCAGAACACCTCACCAGGGAGGCGTCCAGGAGGCATCCTGATCAGATGCCCGAGCCACCTCATCTGGCTCCTCTCGATGCGGAGGAGCAGCGGCTCTACTCTGAGCCCCTCACAGATGACTGAGCTTCTCACCCTAGGAGAGCCCAGACACCCTTTTGGTCACTACCCATAGCTCATGACCATAGGTGAGGGTAGGAACATAGATCAACTGGTAAATTGAGAGCTTTGCCTTACGGCTCAGCTCCTTTTTCACCACGACAGACCGATGCAGAGCCCGCAACACTGCGGATGCCTCACCGATCCACCTGTCGATCTCACGCTCCATTCTTCTCTCACTCGTGAACAAGACCCCGAGATACTTGAACTCCACCCTTTTCCGGCTGAGGACCATGGTCTCGGATTTGGAGGTGCTGATTTTCATCCCAGCCGCTTCACACTCAGCTGCGAACCAATCCAGAGAGAGCTGCAGATCACGGCCTGATGAAGCAAACAGGACAACATCATCTGCAAAAAGCAGCGACCCAATCCTGAGTCCACCAAACCGGACCACCTCAACACCCTTAATAATAAATTTCCCCCCTTTATAAACTTATTAACAATTAAATTGTGGTTGACAGTTTTAATCATGTTACAGTACATGGATCATCTTAATTCATTTAGGAATAAAATGTGGGCAAAAGTTTGTAATGTTATTTCCCCAAGATTTTTTGTATTCTAATATACAAGAATAAGCATCAGAGGAAATAGTGAGCCACATGAAAGGAATAATGCAACTTAAACTTTAGTAACCAAAATTGAAATCAGTTGTACTTTCTCTAATCAGAGATTTTCCTACAAGGTTTCATGAATTGAGAGCATAGCTGAACAACAGCTAAGATGATATGTGATTTTACTCGATAAAATAAAGTTTATCTTGGCATTAGAGGATATCAGTGTCTGCATGTTGGTTAGACATGCAAGTTAGAATTTCTCAGTACTCAGTTCTGTACTCAGACAATATTATTACTGCTACTACGAACATGTTTTTATTATCTCAGACATGTTTCAGGAGACTAATTGCACTTCTGTAAAGCGGCATATCTAGTTGTTTTAGTTCCATATTCTAGACATTTGAATCTTCAGTAAGCAAACTTATTTCATGTTTTTTATTCTTTACACAGGTACTGGACTGGGTTTGGCAGGAAATGCTGTGGCTGCTGCCTTTGGAAGTGTAACAGCTTATATAGTGGGCAAAAAGAATAGCAAGGAGGAAGACTAAATAAGACATTTATTGAAGAAAGTTGAGTAACTTCTAATGTCATTTAGCCACAGACAACTTCTAAATTTTACTTTGTATATCACACTTTTTAATCTGCTTCTGAGCCTGTGCTGAAATAATATATGTATACATACATATAAATAAATAAATGACTGCACCACTAAACAAATAGAGTAAAGAAAGCTGATTAGTTTACAAAAAGCAATAGCAAGTAGACAAGTTTCTGTGCTTGATAAAACCGTCTGTGTCATTAGCATTATTTCTAATGAAGATGTGCATTATTTCCACAGAAATTCATTAGAACAATTTATTATTGGCTAATAGTACAAGAAATAAAAATACCTGATATTAATTAATACTGTTCCTTTGTTCCCTTTTTGTTTTTCTTTAAATTCTAAAATATATTAACATGGTGTAAATTTTTATAATTTGCTCACAAGCACTTAGAGCACCAAGCTAACAGCTGCATTAGTCTCCTGCAATTTTTATCAGGGGTCTCTTGGCAGAGGGTGATTATGGATTTGTATGCTGAGAACTTTTTAATACAAGCAAAGTATATAATTATTATTTGTGTCATGATTGATTTGTGGTGTTGTTATCGCCACTTTGTTGCTCTTGTGGCTTTAAGGTGGTGCTGTATGTGAAAAAATCTTTCCGTAGTGCAATTCCCAGGACAGAACCTGGTTGATCCATGGAGCTAATGCTCCTTGGTGGATACTCTCCATCATTGCTTTACTTCCCAAGTCCATCTAAAATTCATCAACATTCTCACCTGTAATTCCTCTCTTTGTCTCATTTACTATTTACCAGTGCAATTTTAACAGTATAATAAGCCCCTGGGCAAAGTAATGTCCTGGGGCCCCTATTTTGATAACAATACAGACTCATACATAGGTATCAGAAACATTGTGTGCTCCTATGCTCCTGGGCCCCCATGGCCAGTGCCCATTGTGCCCATACATTAAGACAGTCCTGACTATTACCAGTCATCTCTGACATAATCTATAAACAGAAAAAGTTACCAACTTCTCCATATAAAGATTATGTGCTGCCATCATAGTCAGCCTTGTGACTTCCTGCTAGATTAACCTGCTTCCCACAAACTCTGTCCTTTTCAGTACCTTTTACCATGTTACTCCTAGGGTACCAGTCCTGTAGACATGGTCTACTACCCCCTTCTTCTCTCTTTGTATTGTTTCATAATATCATTATTAATCTCACTTCAGAATATTTCTGCTGGAACTCTTCTCTGCCTTGTCCCAATTTCATGTATCCTGTGTTTCTAGAAATCAAGAAGGGTCTCACTGCAGCCTGGAATACCTAAGATGTTGGTCAAGTAAGGCCCACAATGTCAGCCATGAAACGCCCTTTGAGTAAGATAAGCCTTCCACAACCCTAATTTTAACCATAGTGTAAAGGGGTCCTAATGTTAACCATATTCTAATGGGATGGGCGTTTCGTAATATTAGTGCATTACATGACTGATCTCATAGGTACTGTGGTCTGCAATTACACACGTGTGTAGAAATCTGGCAGTTGTCCCACATACCATTTTCAGAACGTGACGCAGCCTTCTTTCCTGTAATGCTTGTTTTCTGCAGTGCCTCGTGTAAATGGTACAGCCCAAGTGCCACCCAAAATCTCAAGGAAATTGAAAGGTGGGCCCACTCTGAACAATGAAGTTAATAATTGAAGAGATCAGAGACAGCATTTGCTTTATAGCTTTGTGTTTATAAAGCACATTGGAGCTGTGATCACTACAACAACATAGAATTTAAAATCCAGCTTTGTTTTTCTGTTTGAAATCTCATATCACACCAATTTTTTGTGATTTCCTTTGGTTTATGCTTTAATGATGTAGCTTCACTGCAGCCCTGTTTTGGAGACTTCTGGTCTCCATATCAATCATCAGGCTGGTGGGTGATATCAATCTCTGTTACTGGCATCTCACATGAGAAGTCATATATTTCTGTTATTAATTCAGGGCTTGGCTGAGATCACACCCCTCTCTTTGGAACTGGCACCATGCTTGCTGCAGCGATTGAAGTTGGTGCCATATAATAGATTAACCATCCTCATGTGCTGTTGGTACCACATTTGATTCAAGTGCTACACTCTGTTTCTCTCACATTCAGTGTACAACTAATGGTTAATTTCTGCCTCTTTTGCCTTTGACTCCTGCCTTATAGTCTCTACAATGGACTACACGTGCCATTATTACCTTTCTTAGCAGTTAAAATAATTTGAGTGATAAAATTAAATGTTTTTCAAATTCTATAGACACACTTGCATGATTCAATAGGCTGAGAAAGTTTGTTGTGCGTTATCAGGGGAGTCCATCTTACTTCTGTTTCATTTGGATCAGCCCAGCAGACTCACTCTCACACTATGATGTTTGAGGATCCCAGGGGCATCACGCATAACGCCATATGTAGATCTCACACTAAAACATGGTGTACAGACAAAAGTGGAAATATCCATACGCACAAAAAAATTCGGATACACAAAACCGTGCGTAAGCCAACTTCCACATACTTCCGCTCCATAAATCCCGGTCAGTGTGAAAAGTAACGCACATACACACACCTGCTGTCCCACCTTGACTCCTCCCAGAATTTTGCATATTTTAATATGCAAATCAATATAAATATCACCTTCCCATTCAGTGTTTGGTTAAAAGACAATGGCAAAAGGACGTGAAAAAAGAGAATTTCAGCGAATGCGAAGTGGAGGCAAGGAAAAACATACTATTTGTTGTGGTATGTAGTGGTATAAACAACAAAAGGAAGTTGATTGAGTGACAGAGTGGCAGAGAAACTCGGAAGTTCAAGTTCAGAAAGTCGCACAGTGCCTGAAATGAAAAAGAAGTGGTCAGATTTCAAAGTCAACGTGAAAAGGCGAGTCAAAGCCCACTGTCTGAGTGTGATACAAAAGCATATTAGGGTAGAGAGAAAAGAAAAAAAATAGGGACACAGTGAAAAAAAGGTCAAAATACCCACTTTAATCTTGTAGTTTATTTTGTTATTAAAGTAGAACATCATTAACTTAATCTTAAAATCAATGTTTAATTTGCTAGAGTTTCTCAGATCCCATTGTAACTAAAGTAGCACATTAAATGCTGCATGTGTGTTCTTCTATGTGTGTGAATCAATACCTGCTTCTTAAACAGGCTTTCTCTTATGCCGACAAGACACAGAATACATTACACTCATAATATTACAGCTCTCTAAACAATTTAAATATTAAGATGTATACTTGATATCATTTTCATAGTGAAATGTATTAAAGCATGTATTAAACATGGGGCCACAGTGGCGCAGCGGTAGTGATGACCTGGCACCCCGTCCAGAGATTGATCCTGCCTCCTGCAAGATGCTTGCTGCGATGTGCACAAACCTCAATGAAATAATTTAATGCAGCAGTACTGTCTGTTTCAAACATACCAATCCCCAGTTCCTGTCCTTCCTTTTCTTTCTCCACGTAATCAATCGCCACACAATAAGCTCTTTAATAAATGTCAAACCATTTGTAAGCTTAGAACGCCGATTCTTCAAAACTTTTAAGGAACTTTGAAATATCTTCATATTACATGTTTAATTATTCCATCCATCTATCCATCCAGTCCCAGCAAGTATACAGTGGGTGGCAGGAACAATCCCTGGACGAGGCTCCAGCTCATTGCTACCGCTGCGTCACCATGCCTACATGTTTAATTATTAACAGTATACATTATTTAAATGAAGTTAAAAAAATTTCTGCATAATGTAATATACATTAATGCATTTCATCTTAAAAATGATATCAAAAACTCCAAGAAGATAGATCTTGGAAATTTAAATCGACTTAGAAGCCAGTCTTCATCATCTGTAAATATGTGCTCTTTTCTATTGAACTGAATTCAATTCCTTTATTGTTGTTGTATGGTACAATGAGATTCAGTACACAAATCCTCCCTAAACTTATTTTCCTATGAAATGATAAAATAATAATAATACAATAAAAAACTATGAAAAATAAACAATATGAAAGCATAAGTACAATATACATTTTCATATAGTACAGATAGTGCAAATGGTTCCTAAAGTGGCTCTGATTGTGCAATATTACAACTATAGTGCAAGCTTACAGTGAGGTAATTGTAATTCTAAGTACAAACAGTTCTACCAGCAGCACTTGATGGACTGATTGAGTGCGTCTATAGCTCTTGGGATGAAACTGTTTCTGAACCTCGAGGTTCGTGCAGGAAAGGCTGTGAAGCATTGGTGGAATTGGAGAAGTTCAAATAGACTGTGCACATGGCTGAGGCAGAGTGTGCTATAAATGTTCTTCAGGGTAGATGCTGTATCCTGATAATCATCTGCGCTCTCGACACAATCCTCTGTAGAGCTTCATCTTTGACTCTAACGTGTCATTTAAAGCGCACATTACAAAGTTGTCCAAATCATGTTTCTTCTATCTTAAAAATGTTGGAAAATTAAGACGCTTTCTAAATAACCAGGATTATAAGAAATTAATTCATGCATTTATTTCTAGTAGGATTGACTACTGTAATGCTGTGTTCACTGGATGTTCATATTGTTCTTTATACATCCTCCAGTTAATTCAAAATGCTGCTGTAAGAATTATTACAAGAATAAGAAAATAGAACATATAACTCCAGTTCTTAAATCCTTACACTGGCTACCAGTTAAGTTTAGGGTGGATTTCAAAATCCTCCTTTTAACATATAAAGCCTTAAATGGCAAAGGTACAGCTTACTTATTTGAGCTTATCATGACTTACAAACCAGAGTGCACATTAAGATCTCAAGATGCTGGTCTGCTTATGATTCCAAGGATTAATAAAATAACAGTGGGAGGTCCAGCTTTTAGTTACAGGGCCCCTAAACTGTGGAATGGTCTGCCTGCTACTATAAGAGATGCCCCTTCGGTCTCAGCTTTCAAATCCCAGCTGAAGACTCACTACTTCAGTTTACCATATTCTGACTAGAGCTGCTACACACTGCATCTCTGTTGTTGGTCATTAGCACTAAAACATAAGTTATAACTTGTTACTAACCCTTGCCTATTCTGTTTCTCTTCTCAGTACTCAAATGTGGCACTTGGTGCCACTACCCACCTGCCAAGTGACTTTGCCTGCCTAAGGTAAAGTCATCTCTGATGAAGGATCACATGAATCGTTGGGTAAAGTGGTCCTTTCATCAGATTGGCTGGCCCAGCACTATCCCAGCTGAGGAATGGCCAATGGGGGGAGGCAGCTTGATGGCTGAGGTCTCCAGGACTCTAAACCAACCCAAATCATATTATTAAATATCATCTACTGTTAAATTCTGCTCTGTACTTATTTTACTGTTATACTGTATTGAGGATTACTTGTGTTCTGTTCTATGTATTGTATTGTATTGAACCACTTCTCACTTACACCTGACTGCAACTGACCTGACTGTGGGACCTGCACCCCTTTGTCTCCCATATTGAAGGAGCTGCCCGCAGAGCTACTGCGTAGACGTTAGGAAAAGAGAACAGGTGGTTCTGCAACAAGAGGAGAAGGTACAGACCATACCTGCCTTCTATCATCATAGGCTATGTAAGATTGCTGGCAAATAAAATGGAAGAGGTCTCAGTGCTGACTAGGAGCCAAAGGGAATACAAACTCAGTAGTCTTATGTACTTCACATAGATGTGGCTTAGACCTGAAACACTGGACTCCATGGTGGCATTAACGGATTTAAAATTGTTCAGGTGAGACAAACACAGAAATGAAAGTGCTAAAAAGAGAGGAGCGCTGACTTGCCATTTTTGTGCAAAGCACAGGTATCAGACCCGAATGTTGAGCTGCTCATGGTGGCCTTACAGCCTTATTATATGCCCCAAAAGTTTTCACATGCCATTGTGCAGGCAGTTTTCTCTCCTCATCCCTTGGCAGATGCGGCGATCGCAACAGACACAGTGTATTCGGTAACAAGCATACTCACTACTGACCATCTCAGTGCTTTCATCACAGTTTCTGGAGGCTTTAACCATGTTCCTCTTTCCTCCACCCTCACCTCTTTTTACCAGTTTGTGAATTGTACAACAAGGAAAAACAGGACCCTCAACTTGTTATATGCTAATGTTTCTTTGCCACCTTTAGGCAGATCTGACCATAATTTGGTACAATTCATACCCCCATATAAAACCATTGTCCAATGGCTGCCAGCCACCACCAGGACCATGCAGGAATGGACAATGAATGCTGAGGAGTCTCTGAAGGGTGCTTTTCCAGAACGCTGACTGTCATATACTTTATGACTCACATGATAAAGGCATTGAGGGATTCTGACACCATATCACAGACTACGTCAAGTTTTCTGTGGATAACAGAGTTCCCACAAAGACAACAAACCATGGGTCACAAAAAAGGTAAATCCTTACTGGATAAAAAGAAGAGAGCCTTCAGGTCTGGAGATAAGAATGATATCCAGTGGGTGCAGTTAGAACTTAGGAAGCAGCTCCATGAGGGGAAACCTACTACAGAGACAAACCTGAGCACAAGTTACACCTGAACAATGTGAAGGAAGTGTGAAACAGGATGAGGACTATCACTGGTTACAAACAGGGTGAAAAAAATGCAGAGGAAGGGAGCAAGTTCTACGATACGTTTAACCAGTTCTACGATACGTTTAACTCATTCTTGTTAGTCCTTCCCACCTCAGTCTCTTTGTGCAAGCTGAGGAGGTTTTGGAATCCTTACTGCCACCTGTCCCCTGCACATTTTCCCCTACAATGGCATCACTGCTGTGGTCTCCACACCACTTTCTGGACTATCTGTTTGTGTTGATTAAGTAAGGAGAGAACTGGAAAAACTCTGAATGAAATTTGCAGAAGGTTGCTTAGCTGTGGGAAACATCTTGTGTAGTTCCAGTGCCAAAGAAAGGACATTCCCGTGATCCCAAGGACTTCAGACTAGTTGCTCTTAACTTCATATATCACGAAGGCCTTTAAGAGGCCGGTCCTAAAATAGGTCCAACCCCTGGTTTTAGAACATCTGGATCCATTACAGTTTGCCTATCAGATAGAGATAGGTGTGGAGGATGCTCTGATCTATGGTGGTGTATAATAATGGAAATCTGTCTCAGATTTCCAGGACAATGCCACCTACAGGAATTTCCATATGACTCTTCCAGCATAGGCTGCATTAGTAATGGAGACATATCAGAGTACAGGAAGGTTATAGAGGACTTTGTCTTATGGTGTTGAGTTGCAGTGGTTCTCCCTAAATCAGCAAGACAAAAAAGCTGGTAGTAGACTCCTATCATACCAAGGAGCCTCTGCGTCCAGTCACTGGGGAGGACTTGGAAGTGGTAGAGACCTATAAGTACCTGTGGGTTCATATACACAACAAATTGGACTGGTCTGACAATACAGTGGCTCTCTACGAGAAGGACCAGAGAAGACTGTACTTTCTAAGGAGACTCATGTCTCTTGATGTATGCATGTTCTAGTAGTAGCCAGTGGGGAACAACTTGAGCTCAATGGATCCACAATGCCTCAACAAACGTATCAGGAAAGAGGCTCCATCACAGGGCTAACCCTGGACACATTGGAAGCTGTTGTAGAAAAGAGGATGATGGCAAAATTGGATGCCATCATGAAAAATCTCCTCCATCCCCTCCAGTAGGCCCTGTCTTGGAGCCACAATCCCATACAACCACAGGGTTCTAAGAAGCACCTCTGGGGATATTTTCTACCTGCTATCAGGCAACTCTATACTTCCTCCTGAACTTTCAAACTAAATGCTCTAATTAAATACTCTAAGTTCATCTTACAATTTCTGCACAAGATATGTTATGTATTCATTTATTGATTAAAGTGTAAAGATGTCAGTTTTGGTAAATTCAAGTCCTTTGAGTATCTTGCCGTTGTTATTCATGGAGATTCTCACGTTCTAGTATTATCCGTGTATAGACCTCCTAAATTTAACGTGTCTTTCTTTGAGGAATTTTCTGACTTGGTGTCAATTTTAATTACGAATTATGACACACTCTTAATAGTCGGCGACTTTAACTTTCATATAGATAACCAGTGTGACCAAAAAGTAAAAGAATTTATGAACCTCCTGGACTCTTTTGATTTGAGACAGCTCGTTAATCAGCCTACACATAAAGCAGGTCATACGTTAGACTTAGTAATTACTAAAGGACTAAAAGTTGATGTAAGGCAGGTCATTGATATTGGTCTATCAGACCATTTCATTTTCTTCTATTATTTAATGTAGAAATATTGATAGAAAACATTCATGAGAAGCATATTGTTAAAAAACGCTTCTTTGTCTCATCAGAAGCTTTAAAACTTACAAACATTCTAAGCAATCAGTTCGTTTATAGTACCAACTATAATAGCGAGGATAATGTAAATAGTAAGGTGGAAAGATTTAATACTAAAGTGAGGGCTGCTGTTGACATAGTTGCACCTGAAAAGACAGTTAAAAAATCTAGCATTGTTATACCATGGAAGACCCAAAAAGTGTCTGATCTAAAAAGAACATGCCGTAGAGCTGAGCATAAATGGAGGAAAACTAAACTAACTATGTACTATGAAATATTAAAGGTTAAAATAACAGAATACAATAACACATTCAGTCTTCAGAGGCGCTGCTATTTCTCTAAGATTATAAATAACAATGCTAGTAATCCCAGAGTCTTATCTTCGACGATTGATCGTCTGTTAAACCCAGGTAACTCAAAAGAATGCCTCCTAAGTACTTCCAGTAAAACCTGTGAGACTATTGCTGTATTTTTCAATCAAAAAATTACTGATATTAGAAATAACATAGTATATCTCCCCAACACTAAGGATCCTCCTAAGCCCCAGTACTCCATTACAAACAAATTAAATTCTTTCACCAGGATAGATTTACCCGATTTGCATAAAATAATTTCTCAACCGAAACCCTCCACCTGCATCCTTGACCCAATACCAACAAGTTTTTTCAAAGAAGTATCGGGCGTGCTAATTGATAATATTCTTGACTTAGTAAATTCGTCATTAGATACGGGGGTCTTCCCAGACTGTCTTAAAACTGCTGTAGTTAAACCCTACTCAAGAAAAATAATCTCGACCCCTCTGCTCTTGAAAATTTTAGACCCATCTCTAACCTGCCTTTCTTAAGTAAAATTCTAGAGAAGGCAGTCATTATGCAGTTAAATGAGCACCTCAATAAACATGCTATTCTTGATAAATTTCAGTCAGGTTTTAGAACAAATCACAGCACAGAAACTGCACTCGTTAAAGTAATAAATGACTTGCGGGTAAATGCAGACAGAGGCCATTTATCTGTTCTCATCCTCTTAGATCTGAGTGCCGCATTTGACACCATTGATCACAATATTCTTAAAAGTCGCCTTAGTCAGTGGGTGGGCCCCTCTGGCAGTGTCTTAAATTGGTTTGAATCCTACCTGGCAGGGAGAAAATTCTTTGTTAGTTGTGGTAATTACAACTCAAAGACACATGATATTCTATATGGTGTTCCACAATGCTCTATCCTGGGTCCGCTGCTTTTCTCAATCTACATGCTTCCATTAGGTCAGATTATCTCAGGGCACAACGTGAGCTACCACAGCTATGCAGATGACACACAGCTGTATTTATCAATAACACATGATGACCCCTATTCTTTTGATTCACTAACACAATGTCTTACTTGTATTTCTGAATGGATGAATAGTAATTTTCTAAAGCTAAATAAAGAGAAAACTGAAATTTTAGTGATTGGCAATAATGGATACAATGAGGCTATTAGAAATAAACTGGATGCATTAGGATTAAAAGTCAAGACGGAGGTAAAAAGCTTAGGGGTAACTGTTGACTGTAATCTGAATTTTAAATCGCATATTCATCAGACCGCTAGGACAGCATTTTTTCACTTAAGAAACATAGCAAAAGTTAGACCTGTTATATCATTGAAAGATGCTGAGAAATTAGTTCACGCGTTTGTTTTCAGTCGACTAGATTACTGTAACGCACTCCTCTCAGGACTACCCAAAAAAGACATAAATCGTTTGCAACTAGTGCAGAATGCAGCTGCTAGAATCCTAACTAGGAAAAGAAAATCCGAGCACATTTCTCCAGTTTTGATGTCACTACACTGGTTACCTGTGTCATTCAGGATTGACTTTAAAATTCTGCTTATGGTTTATAAAGCCGTAAATAATCTCGCCCCATCTTATATATCGGAATGTCTGACATCTTATATTCCAAATCATAACCTTAGATCTTCAAATGAGTGTCTCCTTAGAATTCCAAGAGCAAAACTTAAAAGAAGTGTTGAGGCGGCCTTCTGCTGTTATGCACCTAAAATCTGGAATAGCCTGCCAATAGGAATTCGCCAGGCTAATACAGTGGAGCATTTTAAAAAACTGCTAAAAAACACATTATTTTAACATGGCTTTTTAATAACTTCACTTTAATTTAATCCTAATACTCTGTATATCCAATTCATTATAATAACTATTCATGGTGGCTCTAAAATCCATACTAACCCCTACTCTCTCTTCTGTTTCTTTTTCTGGTTTCTTTGGCCACCACCATCTACTCAAAGCACCATGATGTTCCTACATTGATGGATTAAAAGCCAGAAGTCTGTATGACCATCATCATCAAGTCCTTCCATGAGAACCTTAAATACAAAGAGGACTGCTTCATTTTTGTTAGGTAGAATGCCAAGAGGGGACTGGGATGTCTCGTGGCCTGGAACCCCTGCAGATTTTATTTTTTTCTCCAGCCGTCTGGAGTTTTTTTTTGTTTTTTTCTGTCCTCCCTGGCCATCGGATCTTACTCTTATTCTATGTTAACTAATGTTGTCTTATTTTAATTTCTTACTTTGTCTTTTATTTTTCTTTTCTTCATTATGTAAAGCACTTTGAGCTACTTTTTTGCATGAAAATGTGCTATATAAATAAATGTTGTTGTTGTTGTTGATTGATTAATAAATTTATTTGTCCTATAAATTTGTGTCCTTTGTTTTTTATGTTTCTGCTGCTGTACTCATCTAAATTTCTCCTAGGGATCAGTAAACTTTATCTAATCCTTTCTCAAATATTATGGCATTCGTGTCTTGTTACCTAAATTAATACAGCTGGTCAGACTCGTTCGGTAGCCTCATTAGGTGTATTTAATAACTCCATCTTTATGCTTCCTTCATATTTTCCTTTGCTACAGCAGTAACAGAACATTCACCGGGTAACACAGACAAAAACCTGTGCATTAAACATGTACCAGAAGACTACTGCTGTTTTGTTCATAATTTTGATCATCACTTTCCAAGGTAAGATATTAATCTTTACATTTAGTTTTGAATGATAATGTATAACAACAATATTTCATATTCATAACAAAATATTGAAAATATATTTTTGATGCAGGGAAAATGCAGCTGACTTGGAACAGGAACACATTTTAAGGCATGCTGCTTCTGAATGTGTTATTTAATGAAGTAAATATATTGTATAATATTTATTTATTTAAATGCTACATTGTCATACATATAGTGTCCTAAAACACCCAACAGCGTTTGGCTGATTAAAACTAAGTGTGTTCAGCTTTGTCTTCCAATCAATACTAGTTACTGTTAATTTATCAGCAACACTATGGTGCGTCATTCACTCAAGATATGGTGCTACTGTGAACATCGTTTAAGGCAGTGGTGTTATTTCCAGCAGCTCCCACTTATGATAATATGTTTCAGTCTTCTTACAGTGTTTTGTCTATTGAAGTCAGAAGGTGTCCAGACCATTAAAGATTTGTATGTAAACATAAGTTATTATGGTTATAAGCTTTTTCCCCAAGTTCATTAAACACAGGTAGACAAGGTTGGCATATTTCCTTGACCCCCCAAATATCTGTGCAAATTTGTGGCTGTACCCAATATTTGAAATTCTAACCAAATTTAACTACATTTAGGGAAAATGAATCTAAGAGTTATCTTTTGAGGACCAGTGTTCCACTAGTCTTAGTTAACTTTACTCAAAACCATAACTGTTAATGCTCATGTTTGATTAAAATATTTGATGAAAAATGATTGTATTGAAAAAATAGCTTTGTGATTTTCTTCTCTTCTAGAAAAAAAATATTGTTAAAAGAATATAATATGAAAAGGATATTGGAAACAATTAACACAAACTTGCTGTATAGGGTAAAGAACACTAAATTCTTCTCAGGAAGCCAAAATTGCTTTCAACTGTAAATGAGAATTTTACAAAAAATTAAAAATAAAGATCAGATGCTTTAGTTCAAACTCTGCCTGGCTTGGTAAACACTTGCTGTGCTAATATTCCTTATAGTATACAGTATATAGAGTGAGGTTTTTATTTTATTATCTTTATATTCTGTATCTAGAACGCAAACTTAGACTGGTATACAAGTATAATTATATCAAGGGATTATGGAAGAAGTATCAAGTCATCTAGACTTTGTATAGTAATGAATAAATAACAATGTTACCCTTATTGACCTTTCATTACTTCTGTGTAAGGTGAAAGAAATAAGGTTAAGTTTCGTTTCTGATGAAACCTACTTATGTATTGAACTTCTGTCTTTCATTCCTATGAAGAACACCTGCCCCTTTCGTTTGATGCTTGTTACAGAGAATAATTTCAAGCATGCATGCTTTATAGCTTTGACTTCCACTATGTATTAGTTCAGTGTAGCTAAATGAATTTAATTATCCTAAGAAAAAATATAAGAACAGAAGGGCTAAAAAAAGTAATGTGTAAACAATATGAATCCACATTGACTTTTGCATTTACAACTTTGTGATTTTACAGTACAATAGCGCTTTTCATAGTTAGTGGGGAGCCACTTTAACCACCTTTAATAAGCAGCATCCACCTAGAGATGATGCAACGACAGCCATCTTGCACCAGTATGCTCACCATACCTTAGCTGTTAGGTGGTGAAGGGGTGAGTGATAGTTAGCCAATTAGAGACAATCAATGCATACATTTACTCCAGTTGGTCCATTGGTTTATACCCAAATGACTTATATAAAATAAAAATCTATTTTATTATATTCTAGTTTTTTTTTATATCTTTTTGATAGAGCCACCACTCTTGAAATTTCTCTGTACATAACAACTGTCCAATCTTGTTGAATTCAGGACATCTGCTGATTTCTTAATCATCTCTTAGTCAACTTTCAGTTTATTTTGTTGTTCACTTGACCTTTTTCTTGTTTCTTGATATGCCTGAACAGGTCTTTATGGTACTACTTTAAGATGAATGCTATGTTACCCTAAAATTATTCTTCCACAGGTTGCTGGTACACTTATCTACTTAACAATATAATGAATATAATTCATTATTCCATTTTCCAACCCGCTGAATCCATACACAGGGAGCCAATCCCAGCCAACACAGGGCACAAACCAATCCCAGGCAGGGTGCCAACCCATCGCAGGACACACACAAAAACATCAAGCACACACTAGGGCCAATTTGGAATCGCCAATCCACCTAACCTGCATGTCTTTGGACAGTGGGAGGAAACCCACGCAGACACGGGGAGAACATGCAAACTCCACACAGGGAGGACCCGGGAAGCGAACCTGGGTCTCCTAACTGCGAGGCAGCAGCGCTACCACTGCGCCACCCATATAATTTATTATAAATAATAATAATGGTATTTTTCAGTGTAATTTTATATGATATTTTTTTGTGCAGAACAAAAAATAACTCATGACACCCTTTTCTGGTCCATTGCAATTCATTTAATTTTTTTAAAAAGGAGTTGCTACTATAGACTTTAAGCTGTAAATATAAAATGTTATTACATCTTAAGCATAAATGTTCAGTGTCTTTTCTCCTTAGTTTTGTGGCATAATAATACATTCACGTTTCTTCCATTATATTTAAACTTTGCAGCTTAAAATAATCAAGAAAAGTGTATAAGGGATGTTGCAAAAAATGCTTTCAAATGCTCTAAATATTAGCACTCTCCTGTATCAAATCAAATCTGGGTCTGCCAAAACATTATGGCTTTTACTTTTCTGGACAGTATTGAAGAAGGGTTACTAAAAGAAGAAGAAACATACAGAATCTCAGGTCTGCCTTGACAAGCTGGTCTACTGAAAGGTTTGCCAACTTTGCCCCTTCCGCACTATTAAAGTTTATCCTCATCTGTAACTCTGTTGTTTATTTTCATTTCCACAGCAAACTCTTGAAACTTCATGTCAATGAGCTTAGAAAGAGGAGGCAAATTCTTCCCCTACTGTAGCATTCTTGGAACCAGTTCCAGAGTCAAGGCTGCAGCACAGTTCCAGAGTTTATTAGCTCAAAGAATTTCCCTCTGGCAATCCCTGCTTCTCAGAATTGATTTTGTATTATCAGCTCCACCCTAACCTGAAACACCCTACATACCAAGTTATGGACAATACTGGTGATCTCACTTGCTTGGTCTAATTCCTTGATGGTTTGCAGGGCCTTTACAGGGTGTGGCTAGAAATCTGCTGCCTGATTTTCTGGTATTACCTTGTGGGCAGGGTACACCATAACAATAGTTTTTTCATAATTACTCAAATGTTCTTGTTTTTTTCTCAGCTTATTATTTTTTTAACTGTTCAAGGAGAATGAATTTTGTTTATTTTCTCAAGAAATTCAATTATGCATTTAAGATTTCACTTCCTTGTCTATGGGAAAATCGCTCCTTTTTACCACACTTATTTTAACTTCACCTGCTTGTTGTCTGGTACAAATCTTGTAATCAATATTTAACCCACTTCCTATTGTCCAAATCGACTTGAAATTTTGCACACTTAATTGATCGATTAATACAAGTTAATTAAGAAATGAAATTTTCATATGAAGAATAGTTAAAGATTTCTCCAACAGATGGTGCTAGTAATGGATAGATATATTAAAGGAAGTATTAAAATATTGATTGCAAAATTATACTAAAATAAACCCAAGACTAAAAAGTTGAAAATAATATATATATAAAAATACTTTTTAAAAACCACGCTTCTATTAAGTTAAAAAGTGTACTAAAAAGCAAAAAATAAGTCTCTCATACATCACTCGTAAAATAAAAACATGGGCGCTTTTCATCAATCAACATTCAAAAAACACTTCTTAAAATCTTAGCAAAAGCGCCCACCTTTTATTTTATGAATGATGTATGAGAGACTTATTTTTTACTTTTTAGTACACTTTTTAACTTAATATAAGTGGTTTTTAAAAAGTATTTTTTTATATATATTTTAAGACAAATCTTTCTCACAATAATTGCAGGTTTTCAAAGATTGCAACTTTCACAATTTCTTTATTATCCCAGTGTTATCCGTTTCTTTGCCATTTGAAGATCAAAGAATAAAACAAAAGTCAATCAGTTAGTTAGCCATTTACACATACAATTCAAAGTGCCTCACTAGATGTAAAAGCGAAAATTACAAGAAAAGAGAACTAAATAAGGTAAGATATTAAAGAAGAAAGAAAAAAATCTAAACAATCTTAAAAACAGTAATATAAAGTTGAAGAGTAGTGTCATTATATACTAATATATATGAGTTTGGTGATAAGGTCAAATGGCCAGGAGGACAGACAGAAAAAAAAAACTCCAGTTGTGCTGGAGAAAAAAGCTAAATTTGCAGGGGTTCCAAGGCCAAAAGACCACCCTGCCCCCACTGAGCATTCCAATTAACATAAATGTTCATAATTCATCCCTCTTTGTTTTCAGGCTTCATGAGATACGATTTGATAAAGTTGGTCTGCTGGACAGATGGAGTGTCCACCTTCATTTCATCATCACAGGTGGCTGCATGGTACTTTGACCAGGTAGTGGTGGTGCTGATTGTCAACACAGAAGAAGTGGAAAAGACAGCAGAGAATAGTAGAGATTAGTAAAGATTGCAGATTCCTGAAGAATATGATAATGCTTTGCCCATACTGTCTATTAGGAGTACAACTAAAATGTAGCTATAGTGAAGTTTATGAATTCTTTTAGGACCAAACCCCCCCCCCCCCCCCCAATGGGACAGCACACCAAAACATGCCTGCCATGTTGGTGAAGGACCTTATGTTGGTGAAGGTAACCACAGGTTTGCAGTGCAGCAGCGTGCCGCAGAAACAACTACGAGCCGATTGAGATCGCACTACGTGCGCCTGTCACTGATGGGTGATTCAAAGGACATTATAAAGGCAGGGAACAGCATTACTTGGCCACTGACCTGGCCCTGACTATGCCCGTCTGCTGTGTCTGTGTATAGGAGAGTGGTACATCCCACTACAATAAATAAGCGTGCTGTTCCTGTTTCAAGTTGAATAAAGCTGGTTTTGCTAAAGTACTGAGACTCAACCTTGTGTTTTGGGGTGCAAGACAGTGACTCACGTGTCACACTATGAAAAAGTCATATTAAAATAAGGGGTTTTTGGCAGTTTTTAAAGTGATCCATAGTATTAGCCTGACAAATTTCTGTTGCTAAGGTATTCCAGATTTTAGGTGTATAACTGTAAAAGGCTGCCTCACCACTTCTTTAAAGCTTGGCTCTTGGAGTTATAAGAAGACCACCATCAGAAGATTAGGTTACAAATTGGAGTTAGGGGGGGAACAGGCATTCTAAAATAAACCATTAGTAATATTTTAAAGTCAATTCTGAATGACACAGGTATCCAATGTAATGATGCTAAAACTGGTGAGATGTGCTCAGATTTTCTTTTTCCAGTTAGTTTGTAATTGATATCTTTCTTAGGTAGTCCTGTTAGGAGTGCATTACATAATCTAGTTGACTAAAAACAAAAGTGTGAAGTAATTTTTCAGCATCTTGTAAAGTTATAAGAGGTCTAAATTTTACTATATTACTTAAGTAAAAAAATGTAGTACTAGTCACCTGATTAATACGTGAGTTAAAATTTAGATCAGAGTGAATGATTACCTCTAAATTCTCTACCTTGACTTTTAATCCTAAGGGATCAAGTTTATTTCTAACACTCTCCCTATGTCCATATATTCCAGTCACTAAGATTTCTGTTTTTTCCTTATTTAGTTTGAGAAAGTTTCTGCTCATCCAATCGGAAATAATGCTAAGGCATTGGATCGGAGAGACAAGAATGTCAGGGTCATCCGGCGATATCGATAAATAAAGCTTTGTGTCATCTGCATGGCTGTAATAACACACCTTGTGCTTTTAGATAATCTGACCTAATGGAGGCATGCAGATTGAAAATAACAGCAGACACGGAATAGATCCTTCTAGTAAAAAATATACAATATCATAGGTCTCTGAAGTACAATCGCCATAACTAACAACTTATGACTACCTTGGCTTGGTTGAAACCAATTTAAGTTGTTAAGACATTGCCGGAAAGGCCCGTTCATTGTCTAAGGCGATTTATAAAACTACTGTGGTCTATGGTGTCAAATGCTGCACTCAAGCCTAAGAGAAAAAGAACAGATATACAGCCTCTGTCCAGTCCTTCCAACAAATCAGTGGCAAAAAAACACAAACCACTTGGGTAAATGAAGAGCATGAAGGGGTTCTGTGCTTCCACACTAGTTTGATCATAAGTATACCGTATATGATATCCTGTTGCATCCATTCTATGAGTCAAAGTGCAATTGCTTTCTGTTGTTCTAACTGTGGTCTAGGAGGCTTTTGGTGTTCGTAGTCTATTATGATCATCCTGCAACATACACAGTGTAAATTACAGTATGCCTTGTCATTTAGGGGAGCTCATCCCAGACCACTTTGACGACGAGGTGAGGTGAACACAATTGGTGTAAGAGTAGAGGCAGAACTGTGATCACTTAGGGTAGGCTGTGAAAGTGTAGAGCAAATTTGAAAGGAACCACCATTTCATGAATTAATGTTATTTACAAGGGGAAGTCAAGATAAAGTTAGAAAATGTGATTTATTAGGAAACTAGACAAAGAGCCCGTTTCAACAACGTAAGATGAAACGGGCACGATTTTGTGTCAGCAGTGTATGAAGAACAAATGATAAGTAATGAAGAAGTTGTTTATTAATGATTGTAGTCCGCTTTACTCATTACTGTACAGGCTTGTACTGTTAGTTGATGAATTTTCCAGGCCTATAGTATAATATTGAATGATGAATGTTCCAGTAAAATATGGAATAGTAATAAGTATAAGCACCACAAACCTGATATAGGTGTATTGAATGAATGCGTAATTGAATCAGAATGCGTAATTAGGCCTCGGGCTGTAGTCGAAATCGCCTTTCAGGCCTCTAGAGCTTTAATCGAAGTTGCCTTTCTCTTTGAATTTTTGCGGCCATAAATCCGCTGCCTGCTGCGATGTTGGGGTTGGATGTCGGTCTCGTAAGGTTTTTTGGGTAGCTGCGCAGAAGCCGACTGCGCATTCGGCTTCGGACATGCGCAGAAGGCGACTGCGCATTCAGCTTCGGACGGACGTGAGTGAGTGAGTGAGTGAGTGAGTGAGTGAGTGAGTGAGTGAGTGAGTGAGTGAGTGAGTGAGTGAGTGAGTGAGTGAGTGAGTGAGTGACTGAGGAGGCAGGCGAATTATGTATTAAGATGGAAGGAACCTTAACAAAACTGATAATGTCATTTCTCAATCTAGTCTCCACCCTTCTCATTGCACTTGCGCCACCTGCCTGGAAGTACCTGGATTCCAGCAGAATAAAAGGTTTTGTCTTGGGAGAAATTATTGTGCATTCTCACTTGCCTTTTAAAGTTATTTATTGTTGCAGTCCTTAACAGATTTTTTGGAGTGGTTTCTCTTCTTGGCTGTTTACTTCTGCATTAATCTAATCCTCACATTAGTTAGGCACCTTTGATTCTTTCCCCATTGCTGGCTTGTAATGAATGTGTGTATATCAGCGCAAATTGGGATAACAATGTAGCCTCTGCCAATTCCTCTGCAGAGATGACATGATTGGTAGATGTATTGTGTTGGGCAGAGTCACCTGATATGTCAGTACCTCCTAAAATACCTGCTGGACACCCAATGCTCACAACATTTGCTGGTGTAAACTTAATGGCACCAGACAGATTTAAGTTGTAGGTAACCGTAAGTTAATGTATGTTTAATTACATTAGATTTTTTTTAGCTTTTATTTGATTTCTTTCATTTCATTTAGTTTATCATCTGAGATACCCAGTGATGACATTACATCTCGTTTATTATTTTTCCCTTCAGTCAGTTTGATAATGAAAGGCTCTGGCTGCCTGCAGTCCTTTGTGATTAAGTTGTTTAACTCTGATATATTTTCTGTTTTCTAGGAGAAGGAAAAAGCAGTTCTGAGGATGAAGGTGAGTGTTTACCATGCTAACCTAAACAAAGTCATTCAAAACTGAAAATACTTCTACGTAATACTTCACAGTTGTATTTTAGAAAAAAAACAGAGTTAAATTGATCAATTTCTTCGAATGTGATCAGAACAAGTAAATTCTTGCGAATTCCCTTTCACTAGATTTTCTGTAGCTTTTATTAATGTTTTTACAATGTCAATTAACATATTAGTTTCTCTCTCTTTTAACTCCGACTTGAGAGTTATTGATCCTTAACTCTTAAAAAAACAATTCTTTAATGGCACTTTATGGTTCTTTACTGGGTTTGTGGTTCCTTGTAGAACAATTACTTTACCAAGCACCATTTAATTCTGGGAAGGGTTCTTTGCATATGAAGTTGATTATTTGTGCTTAGAGAAACACCCTAATGTCTAGAGAAAAAATCTTTAATGTTTGTCAGTCTACTTAGGAGGAGACTAACAGATTAAGAAAACCTGAACTTAAGCTCTGTGATTGTATGTCGTGAGAGTCCCTTTAAAAGTAGGAACCATTGGTATTTCACAAATCTGTTACCATCTATTCATGTCATTTACTATATGGAACCGGTTATGGATCTAAATAAAGGTTCTTTCTGGAATCTTCATGTGGATGGGTCTTCTGGGAACCAAAAACAGTTCCTCTATGGCATCTCTCTGAAGAACCACTGTGATGGCTTTATTTTTAAGAGTGTGGTTGAAAAATAATTTAAACACTTTAAAATGTTCACGTACTGATCTCAAAGTGAAATGGAAGTAACGGTTATTGAAAGCATATTTATACATGAAAAACATTTTTATGAAATATTTCAAAGTTTTCAAAACACTGCGAAAAATCTTCCTCATATAATGTTTGTCTTTGGTGCCAAAGACTAAGTCTCCAACAAACTATTCTAGTCCTTTGTTGATTAAACTATTTCTTATTTACATTTTTTAGATTTATATTAATACTGATGCCAACAGTGTTAACAATTTTATATTGTAATTTCAGGTTTACGTCATTGCCATAACAGCTGACGTCACACTTAAAATGTAAAATCAGAAGCAAAACTTGAAAACATGAAATAAAAACACCTAACAATCTTTGTATGCTTAACTATTTCAGGAAATATCAATACATTGTTGTCTAATTTATGTTAATACTGCCTTCTTTCCTTTTTTGACCATAGATTCATAATTTGCTGTGTATACAATTCATTTTAAAACCACAACCCACATTAAATATTGTTGATTCAAAGATTTTAGCAAATGAAGAATATTCATGTTATGGATTTTTTATTTATTTCTCAATACTGTATATTCTAGTGCATTATATGATATTATTCTACTGAACCTATCTGCTGTAGATATTTACAAGGTTTTTCTCTATAAACAACAAAAATTTGGTGGCATATGTATCGGTAACCAAGTTCAATAGCACATAACGTCTGTGCACAAACAGCTCCTTGATCAGCGTCCAACTGAATGTGTGCTGTTGCCTTACTTCCGTTGGATGAACAGGTTTACAAAATGTTCACGTATGAATTAAATAAAATTTTTCTCCTGTTTTCATTATAATTTGAATGTGTTTTTCTCATTTTTATGAACAGGTGGAAGCCTTTTTAATTATGCTCTACTGATTGGAGGAGCAGGTAATTCTGCATGAAGTAATATTAAATACTGAAGGAACTCAAAATTATCATAGTACCATGGGAGAGAAGAACAGTATTCAGCTTAATTCTGATTTATTTTGGGAAGACAGTCCTGTTTAAATGCAAAACATTTAAATCAGAGTTTTATTATTCTTCCTTTATAAGCAACTTTCAGATCACATGGGTCAAATCACATAGTTCTGGGTACTTAAGTTTTTAAACAGTCATGTGACACATTTTTTCCAAATTAAATTTCAGATGAAAAATCTACCAGTACTAGCTGAACAATAAAATAAATACTATGAATAATCTTGTGACTGACAAGTTTTGCACTCTAACTAAAACTAGTCTTTACATTTTTCAATTTAAAATTTTTGAACACTCCATCATATGATGTAAAACCCTTTGTTTTTGTTAATTAATCCTGATTTGTTTTTTCAAACATATTAAAAATGTACATGATAATTCTGGTCTTTTAACCAGCATTGCAGTGTTCCACTGTTAAAGCATAAGTTCAGTATTTTTAAAGTCTTAGTTATTTCTTCACAAACATAGTACAGGTAGTCGTCAACCACCTCTGCATGTCTTCTCAGGGTTTTTTTTTTGGTTCTTTATTTCGCCTTATACCGTATTTCTTGTATTAGGAATTTGTTAGTTTTCACATACCCATTGGGGTCAGAGCGCAGGGTCAGCCATTGTACAGCGCCCCTGGAGCAATTGAAGGTTAAGGGACTTGCTCAAGGGCCCAGCAGAGTAGACGGGGATTTGAACTGGCAACCTTCAGGATACCAGCGCAGATCCTTAGCCTCAGAGCCACCACTCTACCTTCAAGGATTTGACTTCTTCTGTAATAATCTTTCACCTCTCAAAAGGCAAAATCACCATAAACTATTTGTGCCACGTGAATGTTTTGTTTTGATTTGCTTCCATATTTTTGTGACAACTCACACAAGCAAATAGAAAATGCATCCTCACTATGAGAAGAATGGTACCAGCAATATGTGATAAAATGTTAATTTCCAGATCCCTTTTGTTGTCACAAACCAGTGTCAGAAACACAGAAGGCAACATACGTCTGAAACACGGAAGCATGTTTTCTTATATTTAAAGTTTTGCTGCTTCATCTCTAAGTTTTTAGGCTTTTATTTTCTGGTGATGCCCCATGCCCCATTAAACTCAATTGTAAAGTGCAAGTGTGGGCAAGATATTTTTTAAAATATGACATGTTTGTGAAGAAATAACTGCAACTTGAAAAATGCCAAACCTATCCTTTAAGCAAATTTGTCTTAGTGTTTTATTCAATTTTGATTTTTCAATCTAAATTATTAAGATTTGTAAAACACTTTAAAGGACAGGGTTTCTCAAAAGCAGTAAGTTTACATTTTCTTAAGTTATGTTATGGTTTTAGACCTTTAGGCCAGCTCAGCACAGTATAGATATACTGTATACTGAGCAGATTTGAATGTTTGGATCACTGTTCTGTTAAATTCAGCTAACCAAACCAAAGAGGGATACACAAGATAGTGCATAAACTGCAATGCCTGTTCATAAAACAATTAAGAATATTAGTTATACTGTAATGTTTTCAATTGGAAAGTCACACATATAAAATAGAACACAGCATTATGCTAGCACACATATATCTTTTGGATCTTTTTTAAAGGTTGTGGCCACCAGGGGGCACACCAGCCACCCAACCCTGATGTAGACAGACTCTAGGCACAAGTCTTTGCAACACACATTTTTTACTTTTCTAGGGGAAACACTTGTCTTTCGTTCCCCCTACTGCACAGTACCATAAATAGAACACAGCACTTACTTTTCTTTTCCATTGTTTCTTCTTCTTCTTCTTCCACTCCTGTACTCCTTCCCGACTCTGGTTCCCCGAATGGAGTGAGGCAGCTCCTTTTAAGCAGCTCCTGGGAGTGCTTCAGGTGGCTCATCAGCGTTACCTGGAATCTCTCCCAGGTTTGGTGAAAGTCCAGTGTAAGGCTCTGCAGTTTCCACTGGCGGCCCCCATGGAACCTAACAGGCCCGTACCAAACTCCAATTCCCAGTGTGCCCAGCGGGAATCCGTGGTGCCACATCCGCCCGCAAGGGCTACCCTCTAACGTACTGGGGAGGTAGTGCCTTGTGGATTTTCTCTCCCTGGGTCCTTCCATTCAGCTGCCGTCCTGGCCGGATAATGGCCATGTCGCCCATTTCAAGGTACACATTCACTGTACATATAGTATATTATTTGCCAGTTCTGACCTTGCATGGTCATTCTTCAGTGATTTCCATTTCTTCTTTCTTTTTAGTGGCAGGTGTGGTAGCTGCTCCTGTAGTTTTGGGTTTAGCTGGTTTCACATCAGCAGGTATTGCAGCGGGATCTGCTGGAGCCAGCTTAATGTCTACAAGTGCTATAGTCAACGGAGGAGGAGTTGCAGCAGGAGGTTTGGTTGCAACTCTACAGTCTGCTGGTAAGTGGTGGTGCAAAGGATGAAGAATGCTGGTTGAATAAAATATTTTAAACTTCTGGTTATTAATGATCTCTTACTTAAAGAACTGAAAAAATAAAGCTTTGTAGCCCACAGCAACATGTTTTTTTATATTTTTATTAATTAATATTTTTTTAATTATTAGTAAGTACTGAAGACTTTGCATAAACTGAACTGAAAAACCTTGCATTTGTAATTTATGACTTAAGAGTAAGTCAGAAGCAAAGGTGTTGTCAGAGTGGCACAGAAAAAGATTCTCCAAAATATACTCCAAAAGAGTAGTCCTCCAGAGTAGAAACAGACCTGCGTTGGCAGGGATGACTGTGACATAATAATGCCAATTGCATGGAAAGTGGTGAAGTTCCTACAGATAAACCACCAGTACAAACATTCAGAATAAAAGAAAGTGTCATTTCTAAACAGTCCAAAAGCAACCAATTTAACAGAAACACTTGAAAACTCTTAAGATCAAATAATTAAGCTCATGCATCAAAGAGCCATTTACCGAACAGAGAACAAAGGGTGTGAACAGAGGGTGGGTGGGGTGAGTCAGGAAAGATCTCGATGCTTAAGGGCAGATGACTCCACATTTATTAGGAGTACTTTACCCTCTGTACATATTAAGAAGAACAACAGAAAGGAGGTGTCAAAAGACCACAAAACCAACTATTAGGTGTGTGGCAGCATAATATCCGTAGCTCCAGAAGATGGGGTTAGATTGCCCATTACAGTGCAGAAATGAAAGGGAAATGGATACAACAATGAAAATGGAAAGCATGTACTCCTCAGTTTTCTCACCCAGAGTTCTTGATAACTACCAGTCAGGTAACGTCAGACAGATCAAGTCAAAAGACATATCACTGGCATGAATTACAGGGTGAAGTCAGGATGCACTGGGAGGAGACCATAATCCTTCCACCACAACTAGGGGGCTCCATTGTGTTATTTTCTTAAGGGAACGGGAAACTGGCCAGCTGCTTAGAAGCATGGCTCTTTTAATGGACACTGAGATGTCTGCAATGGAAAAGTTTGGCCTGATTCCCCAATATAATGAAAGAAAGCATGTCCCAGGACGAGAAAGAATGTCCAGGGTGTAACTGGAAGTGACCCCAAGTTTTCTAATACAACATTAGCAGCAGTCTAGGAGTCTGGAAGGCATTTTGGTGGAAAGACACACCATAGGTGAAGGAAGATAAGTTCAAGAGAAAAACATCATAAAAAAGTCAAATGATAAGATAAAAGAGTTCTTGGTGGTCATGGAGAAAATTAGCAAGAGTATGGGCCATCCCACCTGCTATACAGAGATTCAATAACCTGGATAGATGGCCCCAAAATTGTCTTTTGTTGTTATATACTGGGATAGTTCCATTGTATATTGGGCCTAGTCCAAGTCATATGGCAGTTTGATTGTGTATTATTATTATTATTAATCAATCAGTTAATCAGTTTCCACTTTGTTTTCTGTGTGTTTTAACAAATCTGTATCCTTACATGTTTGGTATAATCTATTCTTGCATTTTGCCTTGGGAGTTGTTACGATGCTCTGAACCTGCACTTGGTGAGGAGTGTTGTATAAGAACAAATTATATCATATTATTATATTGTATTTTTGAGATGGCAACGATAGATTGGCCATCTAGCTCTGATACAAGGACTACTTGTATTCTGTTATGTGTGTTGTATATGATGTACTTTTTGGCAGCCATTACATACTGAAGAATGTGAATTTCCCATTGGGATTAATAAAGTATCTATCTATCTATCTATCTATCTATCTATCTATCTATCTATCTATCTATCTATCTATCTATCTATCTATCTATCTATCTATCTATCTATCTATCTATCTATCTATCTATCTATCTATCTATCTATCTATCTATCTATCTATCTATCTATCTATCTACCCAACCTAACTGAAAGGAGGACCCTCTTTCTAATTGCCCTTTCCAATTTTTCTCCTGCATGGATTTTTTTTGTTTTTTTTCTTGCCATCCTAGAAAGCCAAAATAGGAGGGCTGTCAATTAAACAGGGCTTGTTGAAGTTCATTGACAAATTCTTTGCGTGGTTTGGGGCTATAAAAAAATAAATTGTTGTTATTATTATTACTAGCTTTGTATTGTTATGATTACTTACCTATGTTACTTGTAAAGAAAGGTAATAAAATTAATTTTAAAATATTTCATATCTCTTGCTTTACTGTACACGTACTCTCAGATTTCTTCCTATGCCTTACTTTGGAATTTAGCTGTGCTATCTGTCTAAGACAGGTTGAAATTTAAATAATCAACGTAAAGTTAATCAACTGTTAAGTTTGCAGTGCACCATGCAATTCATATGTCTCTGTAATTTCATGTTTTTTATTCTTTACACAGGCACTGGACTGGGTTTGGCAGGAAAAGCTGTGGCTGCTGCCATTGGAAGTGCAACAACTTATGCAGTGGGCAAAAAGAATAGCAAGGATGAGCACTAAATAAGACACATTTATTGCAGAATGTCCATTCAGCCACAGACACCTTCTAAATTGTACTCTGCATGCCTAACTTTTTAATCTGCCTCTACACCTCTATATATAAATATATAAATGATTGTACCACTAAACAAACATGGTAACAAATACCAATTAGTCTTACCAAAAGCAATTGCAAGTAGACAAGCTTGATAAAACTCTCTGTGTGATTAGCATTATTTCTTTCAGTGTTGTATATTTTTTCCATAGAATTTCATTACAACAATTTATTACTGGCTGATAGTACAAGAAATAAACATACCTGAAATGAATTAATACTGTTTCTCTGTCACTTTCTTGTTATTCTTCAAACTCCAAAATATATTATCATGGTGTAAATTTGTATCATTTGTTCACAAGGCCTATAATTCAGGACTGAGACAAACAATAGTAATTAGACTGTTTCACATTGCAGTAACTTTGACAAATAATGCAGATTTTCAACGTGATTTTTTTATGCTGTTTATCTGTATTTTTCAAAGTCTTCCTTCCTTTCTTTTATTAACTAAAGAAGGTTTGGTTTTGGTCAGGGACCATGTGCCACTCCTAAGTTGAGACCTTGTTTATTCAGACATGTGTAAAACGGATACATCAGGAGAGGAAACATAGTCAAAAGCAGAGTGGGGTTTTATTACCAGAAAGGACTAATCACCGTGCATCTCAGTGATAATGGATCTCAAGAATCAAAGTCAAAGTATGAAAAAATATTTTAGTTTATCTCACCTAAAAAAAAATCAAAAGTTCAGGAATATTTTATAAATACAATTTTGGTTGTTGGATAATCATTAAGCATAATTTCTGCTCAAAGAACATGTCAGATTTAACAGCTGATGTTGTTGAATCTCATTTCTTCTGACGGTATTACATTGTACACTGCACACAGTCCCAAATCTTGTATTGTGTTGTATCTCATTTTAAAGATGATCAGCATGGAGCATAGCAGAATAAGTTTCAATCTCAGACCATTTTCTTTCTTTAATCTGTAGCAAACAGCCAGGGCCCTTGCCTGGAGAAAGTATTTCCAGGACAGTTTGTCCTCGACAGAGGGCAGCCCCCTTGGTTTTCAGCAGGGCCACGGGTCATGAAAATGGGACCTCAACCCTGTTGGGGCCTGTGGCCACCGCCAGGGGTGGCACATGGACCTTTTCAGGGCCCTATTTGGTCATGGAAGTGTGGCCAGAAGAACCTTGTTGGTCACCTGGAGCCAGTTACCACCACTCAATGGCAAGAGTCTGGAGGAAGAAGACAAAGCCTGACGAGGAGTGGAGGTGGAGAGATTGGCGGCAGAGAAGGGACTGTGTCGTGCGTGTTGGTGATTTGTACACTGTGTGCTGAATTGAAAATACAATGGGTGTTGTGTTCTGCCTGTCTGTGTCGGGTTGGGGTGGCTGTACGTGCCCAGGACTTAACAACTCATTTTCTCACTGAACAACAAACACGGAACTTTGAACAGAAAGGTGATGTCTCCAAAATTCTTCGAGTTTCTCCTTTATTTGCACAGTTCAAAATACTCGCTTTCTTCTTTTCTTGCTGCCAACAGTTTTCCTTACCATTTGTGGCATTCTTTGCATTGTTCGTCCCAGTGAGCTCTCCTCGTTCTTTATCACCTACTGACACAAGCCTTTATAACTCGCGGCTCGCTACGATCCATCTCCAGAGTGCTGTGACTGAATAGCTGAGGGTGCTGCACTTACAAAACTGACGTGTGCTGCAACTCTCTACAACTCTCTTTGATTTATTTTAAAATTGTGTAACCGATGGCTATGACTGAAAACACTGCTCTGCTCTGTTTTTTACTAAAATTTTATGTGCTCCTTATTAGGATGCGAATCCAAATCTAGCAAGAGAATATTTTAAAGGAAAAAAACCTTTAAAGTAATTATTTAAACTTGAAAAAATGATAAATTGCACATGCAACTGTTTTAAATAGAATTGTTGCTTTAAAAAGTAATCACATGGTAGTTTTCCTCCTCTTATAATCTTCTGAATGTG
The DNA here is from genome assembly GCF_900747795.2 of Erpetoichthys calabaricus. Classification (NCBI taxonomy): domain Eukaryota; kingdom Metazoa; phylum Chordata; class Cladistia; order Polypteriformes; family Polypteridae; genus Erpetoichthys; species Erpetoichthys calabaricus. Next base: position 48,264,050 of record NC_041400.2, read on the forward strand.
TTTTATGATGGAATGACCAACAGGTACCTGCCAACATAGACTCGCTCCACTTTTCAAATATGTCTCTCCATTTGAGCGATTTTCTCAGTGGAACCTCTCCCCCATTAGTTGGAGACCACTCCCATGTTCTCAGGGGGAAAAAAATTAAATGAGAGTGTAGGAAATTGATTTTTAAAGTGCTCTATTTGAAAAGAGAAACATTCCTCAATTTTTTTCAAATTGAGGAATGATGTGGTCCTGCGGTGGGTTGGCACCCTGCCCGGGATTGGTTCCTGCCTTGTGCCCTGTGTTGGCTGGGATTGGCTCCAGCAGACCCCCGTGACCCTGTGTTCGGATTCAGCGGGTTGGAAAATGGATGGATGGATGATGTGGTCAAGATAATGGATGGATCAATCCAACCTTGCATATTTCTGTAAACGTTTTTTTTATATAGCAACTTTCTCTCTTCTGGACAATAAAAACACATCTTTCAAACCTTCTAATTATAATCTTCTGGCTATTTTGAAGTAATAAGAAGAGTGAAAAAAATACTGATTAAGAGCAAAAAGTGGGTAGCAAATGCTTGATTTTGGCTTGTTTCCATCCAGTGGCTTAGCTAGGGGCAGTCCGCCCTGGGTAGCACATTTTTGGGGACAGCATTATTGGCCAAAAGACTCAGTACAATTTGTGTGTAAGCAGCAAGAATCGAAAAAATATCACTCATGAATGAAAAAAAGTAAAATTCTGTGATTTTTATCCGCAAATGCTTCAAAAATAATTTCCAAACTGTCCTAATGTGGCGGCATCAGACATGGCAGTTGAAGTTTATGAGGCAATAAAAAAAATAAATATAAACATTACACCGATAATAATTTCTAGGAAGATAAACAACTAATTTACAATTTATAATTTCATTTCGTTATCAATCCCAATGCGTTCTTGCTCTGTGCAGAAAACATCCCCACCTATCACTTGTACACTACACTGGTTCTGGTTTTCGCAGTGTAATTAAATTAAACTAATAATTAGAACACGGCTTATCAGAGAATCTATACTATATTCTTGTGTAGTTGATGCTTATAAATAATTATAGGTGAAAAATTATTGCTGTTTCTCTATATATGAAAAAATCTATGCAAAATGTATCTTAGTTTTTCTCTATACGTCATTTTCTATTTAAATAGGTTAACATATTCAGATATGTTGGAGGGCGGCAAATTGAAGCACTGCCTCGAGCGGCACAAACTCGAGCTATGCCACTGTTTCCATCTCAACTAATGTTACGAACGTGGCTGGTATTTTTGAGCTTAAAATATACTTCTGATAATATTCGGAACATATGCCATAAAACAAACAACTTATTTTAAAAAAATGTACAATTTTTTTTTCAAAATGGTATTTCATCTTGCAGGAACAGTTTGAAGTAGAGAAAAATCCAATTTCAGAAATGGATTCAGAGCACCTAAATCTATAAAGAATACTGATTTTTTTGCATGGGGGCATTTTGATGCAGACCACTGTAATCGTTCGAAATGATTAAGTGGTGTGATGCCAATTTCAGAGGCAACAAGTATCAACAGCCATTACTAGTGTGCGCTCTACATGTCGAGACCTGTAGTTTGGCCTCAAAATTGGATTGAATACCCCTGAAGTACAATTTCCAGAGGCACCAAGTCATAAAAGTGAGTAAGGTCAAGAAATGTTGGCTGCAGGTGAATGCCTACTGGCCAATAACAGGCAGCACAAAGTCCAAACTTAAAAGTGGGACAATGTAGCACAAGTTCTAGGAGGTATGGCCAGATGCCAGTTGTTTGCCACCCAACTGTTATGTGGCAGCACACAGCCCTGGAGTTTGTGACATGTTTGATATACTGGCGAATCTGAACTGGCTTTGTGATCCAATATTTAAAGATGAGCTAGCATTCCATCCAGAGTTTTCCTTCTGACTTTCAACTAATGGTGCTGGGAGAAGCTCAGGCTCCTTAAGACCTTGTAATGAAAAAGGCAGCAAGCAGCAGTAAGTAAACAGATGGTTGATATACAAATGGGCAAATGTTTTTCTCAGTTTCACATATTGTTACCTTTCTGAAACCTGCTTAATTCAATTCAGAGTGATGGGGGTGTGAGAGCCTGTTTCAGCCATACTGGGCACAAGGCAGTGAACATCTCTGGGTGGGGTGCCAGTCCACTGCAGGGTCACTCATATACTCGTAAAATTTAAAACAATAAATGTATATTTTTGTTTCCCAGCACTGTGCAAACTCAAATATTTGCAGTGGAAAACAGTGGCACAGTGGTAAAGTGATAGTGTTGCTGCCTTGCACCAAAGAAACTGGGGTTCATGTCCCAGGGGCTTCATTTCCCTGTGTCTCTGTGGGTTTCCTCTGGGAGATCTGGTTCCCCCCCAAAGTCCAAAAACAAGCAGGTTAGTTGGATTGGAGATGCTACATTGTGCCCGTATTTAACAAGTGTTTTAGGATAGAAAGGGTTCCTAACTGACTCAAAATTCCCCGAGTGATGCAAAAATAGTCCTACTCTTAGTAGTATTAGCACTTTTTATCAGTTTTCATAATTTAGGAAACTACTCCTAGCTTCACCAGGATTTAGGAGAGGTTGTGAGATGTTCTAACTCACTAGGAGCTTCTAGAAGATGGTGTATTCCAGTAAAGGAAGAATGTTTTTTAATCACTGGACAACAATTAACTCATAAAAAAGTATCGATTTGACATATTTAGAATAAAATTCATAAATAATTCTGTATCTCATGTGATCGATCCATCAACATAAAGAAGTCACGCACAATGAGCCAAAATGAAAGTGTTGGTAATATTATATTTATTGGCCATATGGAAGATGCAGCTTTACAATAGTAATGATTTGGATATGAAACAACCAACCATTTCTTGAACAATTTGTGAGGTAATAAGCAGATTTATACAATTCCCCACCATCTCACATGAGATAATGTTAAAGCAAGTTGCATTCATACAAATCACTTATTTTCCTAGAGCTGTTAGAGCGATTGATGGCACACATTTCAAGATCATTTCCCCAAGTGAGGATGAGTATGCATAAGTGAATCACAAGCAATATCACAGTACTGACACACAGGTGGATGCAAAATAGCACCCAACATGTTACTCTGAAGATTGGTGGAAATGGATGGGTGATTGAAAGAGACATGTCACACAGGTATGCTGAGTTCTGTATTCTGTAGATCTCTGGATCTGCATTCATATTACACTTTACAAGCCCAGGAAGGTTCAAATAGGCAAGTGGAATCTCCCAGGATATTGGATAAATAGAGCCTCACAGATGATGTGGGGTCACAGAGAGAGGCATGGCATACAGTATGACTTTAGAAGGTGATTGGGAACAGTGGAAAAGTAAACCCAACTTCAGAAACAGTACAAGAATAGCTGTGGCTAGTTTCAGTGACTGTTACTTTATGAGGTGTTTCATGTTACCAAAACAACTGGAAGGGGATTCTTCTAGAAGAAAAGCTGTGGACCATTTATTGGTAAATAAAAACTCAAGAGTTTGGGCTTTAATGTCATGAAGCGTGAAGTATAAATGAGCCCTAAGGCGTAAAACCAGACTGCTCATGTTTCTGATAGGTGGGCAAGTGATCACAGATCCTATTGAGGTTGACTTTAGCAAGGACCTTACCTGGTACAGAGAGCAGGGATATCCCCATGTAATTCCCAGATAGGGATGATGACCAACGTTCCCTCTAAGGACTTGGGTGTTGTGAGCCAAATTTTTTTTTTGTGAGCCAAAATTTTATCAATTTCAAAACTTGTGAGCCACTTTCTCCTTACCGGCTTCGATTTGTTATTTTACCAACATCGGTTGATTGCGCTTTTTATCAACGCTTCTGTAGGCCTTCGTTTTAGTGGCGATGAAGTATGTCATTTACAAAGTATGTTATTTAGAATTACAAAGTAAAATTACTTGAAAATTCAAAAGTTAAGAGCCATCTAACTTCATTTATAGGTCTAAATGAAACAGCATCACAGTCTGCAGCACTGGCCATTTCCTGAAATTTATTTTTTTTTACACTTGATCTACTGAACAGTGTATATACTGTTCTTATGAGAGTTTCAATTTCCCTCATTAATGGTAACTGTTTCCAAGCATCATCAATTCCTAGGTCTTCTCGGTGAGCTACACAGTGCTGCTCTAGCAAGTGAGGAATTGATTGTCTTAATATAGCAGCAACACCATTATGCTTTCCAAGCATCACAGATGCACCATCAGATGTAAACATGACCATGCGATTTATGTCCAAGTTATTCTCATTATAAAATCTCCTTATTGCCTCAACTATTGCTGTACTGTTACAAGCAGTCAATTTGGTAATTCCAGCAAAAACAGTTTTATGAATTTTATCAGTAGTTTTTCTAAATTTGATGTACATAATCAGCATTTTTGAAACAGAAATATCTGTACTTTCATCCACCATAAGTGTGTGGAAATCAGATTCTCTAATTTCATTTAAAACTTCTGTTTTTACAACATTGTTAATGCATTCAATGAATTCAAAAGCATAATTTTTGCTTCTCCAACATTCAGGAATTTCTGTGTATTTTGCCACATGGTCATGAATTTCTTGCACAGACAGCATGGATGCATTCAACTTAACTGCAAGTAAAACATTGTCAATCAACACCTTTACCGCTTCGGGATTCGATCTGTCACGTTCATTCAATTCTTGTCTAACAATCCTATCTTCAGGCGTTTCTTTTAAAAAATTTTGTATGAATCCACGATTCTGATTTCGAAGTTTCGTGACAGCATCCAGATGAATTTTGTGACTTACGTGACGCTTCAAGTAATCAATTTTCCATTCACCCCATTTCTTTCCTGAACTCCATTCTCCGTCAACTCCTGCTTTAAGACAAAACGTACAAACAACGTCTTCCGTTTCACGATATTTAAAAATTTCTCCGAGTTTCACATTCTTATGTCCGGACCCATTTGGCAGGATGGTTTCAACCGAATAATCTGTTAACCATTCCTTCTTGAAGTTATTGCGGCTTCTCTTTGTCGCATTACATAGCAGTTCATCTTGAGCTTTGCGCTTCGACATTTTCATAAATAATGAAAAGAAATTGTAAAGTTCAAATTTTTATTTTTTACTGCGAATTTGCGAAAACAGTAATTTAACGAACGTTATGAATGCGAACTGGACCGGACCGGAACTTCCGACCTTTCAGTAGACAACATCATGGACTTTAATTGAAATATAGACCAGCTGAATGGTGGGAAAGTGCACCAATCACGCGGTCACCGGTCACATGCCATATTACACCAGCCAAGGCCCAACTTCGCCCAAGGCCAAAGTTTACTTCGTTATTATGCCGATTGAATCATGTAGCCCGAGACTCCCGAGTCACGCAGGCAACAGGATTCCCGCCAGGCCGCAGTCCGCCGGCACGTGATTTTACGAAAATTAACAAATCGGCCGCCACGTGCGCTAGGATTAAAAGTTGTGCGCCAAGGTTAAACAGTTGGTGCGCCAGCGCACGCTAGCGCAGCTTAGAGGGAACGTTGATGATGACTCCCATTTTTTGGTCAACTGGGATGACGTCCCTCTCCCAAATGAAGGCAAAGACTGCGTGCAATGCCAGGAGAACAGCCTTAGCACCAGTCTGGAGAAATTCACCCCGGATACCACAGATCCCTGCAGCCTTCCCTACCATGAGCTGGTTCACTAACTGCACAATCTCAGTGAGATTGGGTGGTTCACAGCTAATTGAAGGATCAGCCTCAGGAACCGTGGACCCAGATGTCCTACCTGGAGGATCATCTTTAAACAGCTCGTCAAAGTAGCCAGCCCAGCAGGTCACAACTGCAGCATCATCCGTAAGGACCATTCCATCACCTGCCCTGACTGTGACTCTATGAGGAACATATTTGGATGTGCATAATGCTTTGATTCCTCTATAAGCAGGAAACGGGTCACTAAATCATAGATGGTGTATCACTTGCTTACAGAATCCTCTAACAAACACCTCCTTATCTGCTCTCAGAGCCCTCGCAGTTGTCCTTCTCAATACAGACCAGAGTTGCCTATTAAGCCATGAGCTGCAACTGCTCTTGATGATATTCAGGATGCCCTGCGAGTTGAAATACCTCCTTCTGGGAACACCAACACAACCCTTAGCAACCTTCAGGGTCTTGTCACAGAATGTGTCCCACATCACAATGAATTAGCAGTCGCACCCGAGTCTGCAAGCTCCTCACACAAACTGCATGCAAACTCACTAGAAGCAGCCTGATCTTGGAGTATGGTCAGGTCCAGCCTCGTTCTCCTAGTAGGTGATAGCTTACTGGACCTAAGCTGGATCTTCAGAGTAGCAACAACAAGTCTGTGGTCAGAATTCTCAAACTGGGCACTTCTGTAGATCCTGCAGTTCTGTAGGAGCCTCCAGCATCTGCCCACGAGGATGTAATCAATCTCCTTCACCGCACCATCAGCATTGGAGTACCAAGTCCAACAATGCGGCTCAGGGTGCTGCAACCAGGACCCAGTAATCTGCAGCCCCTGACCTTTTGCAAAGTCAAGAAACATAGAGCCACTTTCGCCACAGTCGCCAAAGACAAAATAAGAAATTAAAATAAGACAACGTTAGTTAACATAGAAAAGGAGTAAGGTCCGATAGCCAGGGTGGACAGAAAAAACAAACAAAAAAAAAACTCCAGAAAGCTGGAGAAAAAAATCTGTAGGGGTTCCAGGCCAGGAGACTGCCCAGTCCCCTCTGGGCATTCTACCTAACATAAATGACATAGTCCTCTTTGTAGTTAGGGTTCTCACAGAGTCACTTGATGTTGATGGTCATACAGACTTCTGGCTTTTAATCCATCCATCATTTTTGGAACATCATGGTACTTAGAGTAGATGGTGGTGGCACAAGCCACCACCAAAAGGACACCGGAAAAGGAAACAGAAGAGAGAGTAGGGATTAGTACAGATTTTAGAGCCACCATGAATAGTTATTATAATGAATTGGATATACAGAGTATCAGGATTAAATTACAGTGAAGTTATGAGAAAGCCATGTTAACGTAATGTATTTTCAGCAGTTTTTTAAAGTGCTCCACTGTATTAGCCTGGCGAATTCCTACTGGCAGGCTATTCCAGATTTTAGGTACATAACAGCAGAAGGCCGCCTCACCACTTCTTTTCAGTTTTGCTCTAGGAATTCTAAGGAGACACTCAGTTGAGGATCTGATGTTGCGATTTGGAATATAAGACGTCAGACATTCCAATATATAGGATGGGGCAAGATTATTTAAGGCTTTATAAACCATAAGCAAAATTTTAAAGTCAATCCTGAATGACACAGGTAACCAGTGTAGTGACATCAAAACTGGAGAGATGTGCTCGGATTTTCTTTTCCTGGTAAGGATTCTAGCAGCTGCATTCTGCACTAGTTGCAAATGATTTATGTCTTTTTTGGGTAGTCCTGAGAGGAATGCGTTACAGTAATCTAATCGACTGAAAACAAACGCATGAACTAATTTCTCAGCATCTTTCAATGATATAAGAGGTCTAACTTTTGCTATGTTTATAAAGTGAAAAAATGCTGTCCTAGGGATACTGATTAATATGCGATTTAAAATTTAGATTACAGTCAACAGTTACCCCTTTTTACCTCCGTTATGACTTTTAATCCTAATGCTTCCAGTTTATTTCTAATAGCCTCATTGTATCCATTATTGCCAATCACTAAGATTTCAGTTTTCTCTTTATTTAACTTGAGAAAGTTACTATTCATCCATTCTGAAATACAAGTAAGACATTGTGTTAGTGAATCAAGAGATTTGGGGTCATCAGGTGCAATTGATAAATACAGCTGTGTGTCATCAGCAAAGCTGTGGTAGCTCACGTTGCGCCCTGAGATAATCTGACCTAACGGAAGCATGTAGATTGAGAAGAGCAGCGGAACCAGGATAGAGCCTTGTGGAACACCATATAGGATGTCATGTGTCTTTGAGTTGTAATTACCACAACTAACAAAGAATTTTCTCCCTGCCAGGTAGGATTCAAACCAATTTAAGACACTGCCAGAGAGGCCCACCCATTGACTAAGGCGATTCTTAAGAATATTATGATCAATGGTGTCAAATGCGGCACTCAGATCTAAGAGGATGAAAACAGATAAATGGCCTCTGTCTGCATTTACCCGCAAATCATTTACTACTTTAACGAGAGCAGTTTCTGTGCTGTGGTTTGTTCTAAAACCTGACTGAAATTTATCAAGAATAGCATGTTTATTAAGGTACTCATTTAACTGCATAATGACTGCCTTCTCTAGAATTTTACTTAAGAAAGGCAGGTTTGAGATGGGTCTAAAATTTTCAAGAGCAGAGGGGTCAAGGTTATTTTTCTTAAGTAGGGGTTTAACTACAGCAGTCTTAAGACAGTCTGGGAAGACCCCCGTATCTAATGAAAATTTACTATGTCAAGAACATTATCAATTAGCACGCCTGATACTTATTTGAAAAAATGTGTTGGTATTGGGTCAAGGACACAGGTGGAGGGTTTCATTTGAGAAACTATTTTATGTAAATCAGGTAAATCTATCCTAGTGAAAGAGTTCAGTTGTTTATAACGGAATACTGGGGTTTAGGAGGATCCTTAGTGTTGGGGAGATATACTATGTTATTTCGAATATCATAAATTTTTTGATTGAAAAATACAGCGATAGCCTCACAGGTTTTACTGGAAGTACTTAGGAGGCATTCCTTTGAGTTACTTGGGTTTAACAGATGATCAATTGTTGAGAATAAGACTCTGGGATTACTAGCATTGTTATTTATAATCTAGAGAAATAGCAGCGCCTCTCAAGACGGACTGTGTTATTGTATTCTGTTATTTTAACTTTTAATATTTCATAGTGGATAGTTAGTTTAGTCTTCCTCCTTTACGCTCAGCTCTACAGCATGCTCTCTTTAGAACAGACACTCTTTGGGTCTTCCATGGTATAACAATGCTAGAAGATTTTTTAACTATCTTTTCAGGTGCAACTATGTCAACAGCAGCTCTCACTTTAGTATTAAATCTTTCCACCTTATTATTTACATTATCCTCGCTATTATAGTTGGCACTATACATGGACTGATTGCTTAGAATGTTTGTAAGTTTTAAAGCTGATGATGAGTCAAAGAAGTGTTTTTTAACAATATGCATCTCATGAGTGTTTTCTATCAATATTTCTATATTAAAAAGTAGAAGAAAATGCTCTGATAGACCAATATCAATGACCCGTTTTATATGAACTTTTAGTCCTTTAGTAATCACTAAGTCTAACGTATGACCTGCTTTATGTGTAGGCTGATTAACGAGCTGTCTCAAATCAAAAGAGTCCAGGAGGTTCATAAATTCTTTTAATTTTTGGTCACACTGATTATCTATATGAAAATTAAAGTCGCCGACTATTAAGAGTGTGTCATAGTTTGTAATTAAAATTGACATTAAGTCAGAGAATTCCTCAAAAAACGACGCGTTGAATTTTGGAGTTCTATACACGGATAATACTAGAACGTGAGAATCTCCATGGATAACAACGGCGAGATACTCAAAGGACTTGAATTTACCAAAACTGACATCTTTACATTTTAGCCGGTTTGAGTAAATGTTTACCAAGCCACCGCCTTTCTTTCCTTGGCGATCTGCACGAGTAAAACTGTAATCCGGAGGCGCAGATTCGATTAAAACAGCTGCGCCATCTGAGCTAAGCCACGTTTCACTTAGTGCAATAAAGTCTATTTTTTTATCACTAATAAGATCGTTGATAAAAAAACGTCTTGTTGGTTAAAGCTCTAATATTTAATAGTGCCATATTTAATGTTTCGGAAGGGCAGAGATGAGTACTATGTGCATTATTGATATTTGGAACAGGAACTAAGTTATTTTTATTAGCGCCGTTCTGTTTGTATTTTTTGTTTAATCTATAATCTGTTTTTATAGTTTTAATACATTGTTCATCTAAAGTAGTAATTTTAATTAAATTATTGGTGTTAATGCTGTATTGCCTAGATTTTCTACGTGCATCGAGATTGGTAATTGCAGTATTTATGTTGTGCACTTTAATGGAAGATTTTATTAAACAATTATCATGTCCTAGCACAGCAGTAGCATTTCAGAAGGGGTTAAGAGCAGAGATAGATAGTCAAGATAAACAAATTACCTTAGATATGTTTTTGGAGAGGACCCGGGCGCCTAAAACTGTTCGGATACAGGCCATCTTGCTTGAAAAAACGCGGTCTTTCCCAAAAGAGGCCCCAGTTGTTGATGAACCCGATGTCTTGATTCTTGTAGAAGCGCTGCAGCCAGTTGTTTAATCCTAGCAGACGACTGTAGTACTCGTTTGATCATCTGACGAGAGGGAGTCAGATGATCAGTGCCTTATATCGTTTACGCCAGCATACAAAACAGTTGCTCCAACTGCCCTGTTCTTGTTCTTCTCGTAGATTGCTGGCGCACGTCTCATCACATCTTGGACACGAGCACCGGGAAAACAAGAGACAAAAGATTTTCTATTAGGGCATGTGATATTGAGGTTTCCAACAATAGAATCACCTACCACTATTACATCACCAGGAGCTGAAGGCGAACTGGGGACGCTTAGAGGGTCGAACCGGTTCTGAGTTACGATGCTTGCCTGTGCCGATGGAGGTGTTCTGGCCTTGAACCACCGCCTGCATAGCTGAAATACGCCGAGGTCATCATCGGTGTCGCTCCTATGAGGCGCGGGGGTGAAGACGACTTGAGTGGCACAATGCGGGGTTGATGTTATGCCGATAACAGATGGCGAGGACGGTTTATCCAACAGCCGAGCCTTCAGATTTCTAAGGTACCTTCATCTGGACAGGAGTTTCTGAATCTGTTCGTCGAGTGCCCGGAGTTCCTCAACTACTACTGCAACGCGATTCATCTCACTGTTGGCCATTGTCTGCTTCTGCTTCCGCTTCCGCTTCGTGCCCTAGGAAGAATGAGACAGAGAGAGAGATTAGCTAGGAGCTAGGACCAGACCAATAAAAGCTGAACCCACCTACAGAGATTTGGCCAGTCCCAGGTCTGCATACCACAGAGAGTGCCCCCATTGAAATGTGGAGTTTATGAAGTTTCTCTAACAGCAGAGGAAGATAATTACCATGCTGAAGATATAAGACATTCCATGCACCTACCCGGATGGGCCGCCTCAAATCAGGACCCAAGTTCTGCTATGCAGTGGACGACGCCTCAGCACCACACCAGTTCCTATCCCCAACAGGCCTGACCCCACTGGCTCCCTGAAAGTTTTGACTCTTCTAGGGATGAGGCCCCTGAAAGCTTTCCCCCATCTCCTTGATAATGTGCTACTCCCACAGAGAGCAGAAAAGAGTCTTGTCTGCTGTTTCGGAGTTGTGAGAAGTTTTTTTAGTGGATGGAGTGCCAATCCTTCCACCAACCCCCAAGTTGGAGGAGCGTTTGCAGGGCTGGATGCAGTTTAACGTTATATACAACGTGGGGGACAAAAGAAATGTAACCAGTTGTATCTGAAATATTGTAAGTCACCTTGGATAAAGGTATCGCCCAAATGGTAAGTAATATGTCAATTTTAAAATTTAAAGAAACTTATTTCCAAATGCATGGCCATCTATTTATTTGTTTTATACACCCATTTTCATTTCCTTTGTGCCTTTTGTTTTTGCCTTTGCAGCCCACTGTGGATGTGCTCTGTAGTTTCTGTGAAATAGTTAAATCCATATTTAGTGTAAATTAATATTCTGCAAGAAAGATATATTAACTCCTCCACAGATGCTATCAACTCCTAAGGAGAAAAATCAGTTAGAAAGCATCACACAGCATCATAAGAGCTGATGTGAGATTTGGTCATACTGTGCAATCATATCCACAAATTACAATCATATTGCAAATACCAAAATGTTTAAGTGAAACAGCATACACTTCAGCTATTCAACACTCTAGGTCAGGGGTGGGCAAACCTTTTGGCTCAGGGGCCACATTGACTTTTAAAATTTGACAGACAGGCCGGGCCAGCACTAGATGCATACATATCAAACATAAACATATCCTTTCTGGTGGATTAGGTAGTGTAAGAAAATTACCTCCTGTTCAGGGTTGTCCTCCTTCACCCTCTCCTGGATTCGTTTGAGCAACCCAACGTTTTTTCCAGTCAGATTTGGCGATCCATCTGTGGTAACGTTGATGAGCATACTCCAAGGTAGCTTGTGCCTATTTATGACCCCCGACACGCTGTCATACAAGTCCTCTCCCTGTGTTTTTGCCTTTAGGGATTCCATCGCCAAAAACTTCTCCGTTATCTCAAAATTGTCATTAATCCCTCTGATAAAAATTAAAAGCTGAGCGGTGTCCTTTATGTCATTACTTTTGTCCAGTGCCAAGGAATATAATGTAAATGACTCCACTTTTTTGTTTAGCTTGCTAGCTAAGTCTTCGTCAATTAGCTCAATATGGCAAGTCACTGTCCTGCATGATGAGCTCATTTTTTCAAATTTGTTCTTGCTCTCAGGACACAAGATACCTGCTGTCTCTACCATGCATTCTTTGCGAAACTCCCCTTCAGAGAAAGGCTTGCTGGTCTTTGCTAATTTGAATGCCAGCACATAACTTGCCTTCGTGCTTGATTCTTGGATGGCAGTTTGTCAGATAAAGGTGTTTTGCTGAGCCTGCAAACTAGCTGCCAACCTCTGAGTGGTAGCCGTCCGTTCTTGCGTTGACTGGTTGTTAGTGTAATTAGCATGCTTGGTGGAAAAGTGACGGCTGATGTTGTATTCCTTTAAAACCGCAACGGTTTCTTGGCAAATAAGACATACAGCCTTTGACCGGACTTAAGTGAAAAAGTATTTAGTTGTCCATTCCTTATTAAACACTCGGCACTCACTGTCGACTTTTCTTTTCTTTGGCCCACTCATTGTTGCAGATGGGTTCACAGCAGTAGCAGAGTAATAACAGAGAGTAACCCGGGCTCTGCAAAATCAAATCAATGTATCACCTGGTGGAACGCCAGGCATTACAGGACAAGGTCAAATGAATGCAGTCATAATTATGATATGATTTGATTAGGGCAATTTTGTACCAATCTTCGGCAGACCGGATTAAAAAGACCAACGGGCCGTAGTTTGCCCACCCCTGCTCTAGGTGTATAGAAATGTTGCAAAATGTAGACATTTTTATCAAAACTACACTCTATTAAGTTTCGGTGGCCAGGGATCGGTCAGTCAAGGCACTTGTTTTCAACTGCCGCACAAGCCACAATGCACCAGACCCTTATGGCTTCTTCTGCTCTTTAGGGCTGTACCCAGCCAGGTACCATTGGTATAGTCCCAACCACCAAGAGCTTGATGACGAGTTCCCTTTTCCAGGTGAGGTTACTTGGTCCCTGCAGTGGGTTGGCACCCTGCCTGGGATTGGTTCTTGCTTTGTGCCCTGTGTTGGCTAGATTGGCTCCAGCAGACTCCCGTGACCCTGTGTTCAGATTTAGCGGGTTGGATAATGGATGGATGGTTACTTGGTCCTTGATGAGGGAGGGAGGCTGAATCAAAAGGCAAAGCTCTCAATTTATCAGTTAATCTGTGTTCCTAGTCTCACCTATGTTCATGAGCTTTGAGTAGTGACAAAAAGAACTAGATCATGGATACAAGCAGCAGAAATTAGTTTCATTTGCAGCATCTCTGGGCTCTTTCTTAGCGATAGGGTGAGAAGTGCAGAAATTTAAGAGAAGATCAAAATGGAGCTACTGCTCCTCCATTTTGAATGGAGACAGTTTGGACATCTGATTACAATCCTTCCTGAATGCCTTCCTGAGGAGATGTTTTGGGAACGTCCAACTGAGAGGAGATTTTAGTGCAGACCAAGGACATGGTGGAGAGATTATCTCTCTCGGCTGGCCTGGGAACAACTTGGTATCCCCTTGGAGGACTTGGAGGGGATGGTGGGGAAAAGGAATGCCTGGACATCATTGCTTAGATTGCTGCCCCCACTATCCAAACACGGATAATCAGCAAAAAATGGAAGAGTGGATGAATAGACTCTATTCACTAATGTGTCTATAAATAGTGACATTTCGTTAATAGTTGTCGATGGTCAAGCTGCTTTCATGAATGCAAACAGTGTGGTGCAGTGGCCAGGGCATACAATCTTAAACAACATGATTCCCCATTCAATCCCTGCTTCTGTCTCACTGTGTGACTCTGAGCACATCATTTAACCTTTCAATGCAGCAATTGTATTATTACATCTGTAAATAATTGCAATGAACATTGGCCTTGTTGTCTACTTAAAATAATACATTAGCCATGTGTACAAAGTCATCCTCAGTGTCACTTTTTATAAGTCAGAAGCACAAACTTACACTGCCCAACACCTAACCATCTAGCTTAGTTCTCACCAAGGAGCCATCAACTTCTACAAACTAAAAAGAGCAGAAGTGAATTTCAGTTAATTTCCTGTTCAGATGAAATCTCCTAAAAAAGAAGGAAAATATATTTAACTCCATCAAATCTATTTCTGCCTAACACCAGAGGCAGTGTCATGTAGAATGAAGCAAGAGAAAAACACCAAAGTATAACCTGACACTAAAAACTCTGCATTACTTTTGAGGCCTCAAGCAAAAAAATCATTCACCATCATTATGTGTGTATTATACAGCAGTTAACCTACATTTTAAGTTGAGCCTTCACTGAAATAACTACTAGGGCTAGATCTGAGAAGAAAGAAAAGGGAAAAGCTGTCCTGTTCCCTAAGTGCCTAGCTGTGTTTAACAGTGTAGCTGGATAAACATCCAAGTAGCTGATTTCTTTTAACGATGATGTAGTGATGGCTTTTGAATTCTAAGAGTTGTTAGGGAGCTCTTTCATATTCAAGGGCTTGAGATGAAGCTTACCATATGCTCTTTTTGAATATAATAGTTTGTTTCTGTTTAGAAATGCCTTGGGCAATACATGCCTGTTATGGTGTATACAATCTACAAATTATTCTCTATATTTTATTATTATATTTTGCTCAGTCCCAATAAGATGAATTCAGATGTAGGAAGCATTATAATAAAAAGACATATCCTCTTCCCTTACACCTCACTTTTATAACAGTTGTTCACAGCATAGTGCTAAATTGGTATTAAAGCCTGGGAAAGGAAGATTGAGCCATGCCTCAGGCTATTGATTACTTTATGGATGGACATCTGGAACAACAATTTGGTTTACAGCCTGAGAAAGGAGGACATGAGGCAATATCAAAAAACTTTATTATCTGGGAAAAGATAGATTAAAGAGTTTGAGCAAAATTCATCCATCATATTGACAGTCAGCCAATCAGGTGCATGGAACATTCATGTGTTGTGAAGCCAATGGCGTGAAACTTTATAATAAATATGCCTCATTTGAAAGCAACGAAGAATAAGAGAAACAGCAACGATGGAAGAGCGACATCAGAGAAGACAACAAAGACACGTATGCCCAGTTTTCATCTGATCATCAGTTAACAGCATTTTCATGAACTTCGATTGCTAAATCAAACGCCGCCCTGATACATTTATCCTTGTCATCTGTAACTTTTTTGTAAGCTTTTTCTAAAGACTATATATATTCAGACTTTCCTATCAGTTCCTATTTTCTATTATTCTTTGTTCCAGCGGTATTATTACTATTCTTGTAATAAATACCATGCTGCTTTTAACTTTCTATGGTTTGTCTTAATGTCTATAGAGTAATTGAAATAATAAGTTAGATTTCTTTGAGCACCTAGTGCAGCCGGAGATTTGCCATTACCTCTGTGCTGCGAGGTTTATTTTGGCTGCGAGTGGGAGCTCCACTCAATAGTAGGGAACAGTATGTAAAGAAGGTATTCTTGGCTGATAAATGGCCTATAGTCAAGAGTGCTGAGTCTTTGCATGTTTAAATGTATTCTTGTAGAACAAAAGTAATATTAAGGTCTGAGATATCATTAAAACATCATATGTTGCTCGTGCCGATAATAAGTAAGTCTCTTGAAGTGCTAAGTGACAGGCTGTGTTATTCCTAAAGCACTTGTGTGGTTTAAAGTGCTAAAGGTTAATCAGCGTGTGTGTGTCATTCATGGGGCACTGTTGTGGTGAGGGTCTGTGTGTATGTGTATAGCTACAGTATGTATGTGTGTGTTCATCTTAAAGTGCAAAAGTAGACCAACCCGATAACGAACTTGATGAGAACATGTACCCTTAAAAGAAATAGGTAAAGGGTAAGTAGAGGGAAATACTACGATAATACAATGCCTAAGACTGATGTAGATAGGAAACTTTGAATTTAAGGGATTGTACCAGGAAATGGAAAGTACTATTAGGGAGAAAATTAAGGCAAGGTCAGAGGACAGGTCGGGGATCCATTTCCAAAGAAGTCAAAACTAAAACCAGAGCACTCAACAGTAAAAGTAGTCTTTTTAAAAAGAGATCCTAAGTTAAACTAGGTTTTATTCCCTTCACTAATCTGCCACAAAGTATGCTTTTGTCTTTAATATCTAACATTAAGATGCTGACTGCTGTGTGCCACTATCTTATATAGGTGGAGCATGATCAGCAAAAGATATGACAACCACAAACAAAACAGCAATGGCTGTGCAAACATATCACAAAATGTCTACATAACAATTAATCACCATCACAAATAAAGAACAACCATCATATTAATAAACATCAAGAAATATACATTGTGGATGGGTGGAAAGAGTACAGCAACCCATATAAAGTGTTGGGGTGCCATGGGGGTTGCCCTTGGCAACAGATAACAAAACAGGTTCTTGTGGTATGCAAAAATAAAACAAACATAAATTACGTCTTAGGCTCTCAAAGTAAACAGCTCTCATGAGCAAGCAGAGATCTTGGAGTTCTGTTCTATAGGTTTGTACTTGTCCAAAAAAAAAAAAGCACTGTCGTTTGAGAGTGTCGGGCATTTATAGCTATCCAGGTGGAAAGGGTGGGGTTAGTTGCCCATAAGAGGACATCTTCTCACTGCTGTTGAAGCGAAAAAAGACGACACTTTTAATGGTAGCTCCCCCTCTTACCCCACTGAGGTATTACATAACTTGGATGAGCCCTAATTGTGTCTCTCAGACACGTATTTGTGACAACGTCAAGCATCTTCCTGGGGATGTATGCAGTGTGTATGAGTGTGATCTTCTGCCCTTCACTAGCTGATGGATGGCCTGAAGGTATTCAAAGGTTGTTGATGAAACCCTTCTTGAGTGCTCCTAATGATCTCACTATTACTGGCACCACTCATATCTTGGCATTCCAAATCCTGCTGGTCTTGTTTTCCATATCAATTCCTGCTGAATTTCTCTGTCTCTTTCAGTAAGATTCTTGTGTCATCTGGAACAGCTACAGTATATTGATCAGAAGGCATGTCCGCTCTTTCTTGTTTTTTATCACTATATCAAGACAGTTGGCACATATTGTCTGGTCAGTAACTATGGGCATGTCCCATATTATTAGTATGATTATTATTGTTATTTTTGGATTATTATTTTTGTTGTAGCCTATAATTTTATCCTCCCCAACCACAACATTTATGATGAGCCTAACAGTAATGTGAGAATCAACACAAAATGTGTCTTAGGCTTACTGGATGAGCCTGTGTAGACCACGTTACCTGTTCTTGTCTTTAAGTCTTGAAATCAAATAATAGCCTCCAAAGAAAAGAAGCAATGTCATACACTGGGCTTGAAATTTAGAGATTCTAAATAATAGGAGGAGTACCAGAATTTACAACATTATCAATCAACCAAAACCCAAATTCCCAAGTTACTGCACAAAATGTAAAAATGCACAGGCATATTGTATCAATTTTAGTATTAAAACATTTGCAGTGGCAACAAAAAGTAAGTAAAACAAACAACCATAAAAATCAAACATAAAGCAAACACGCAGTTCATATATTAGAGGTGTTCTATGTGTAATCAAATAGTCTGTGTCAAAAATGATTTTTCAAGTAAAAGGCAAGCATACCATTAATTAGAGTGGTAGCATCATGACTTGTAACTCTTCTTAATTCTTACTTTTCATTTTAGCTGTATTAATTCTTTCTTTACTAGGACAAATATCAGAGATAGTTGGAATGACCTTCAGTCTGCATGTTATCCCAATCAGTTCATAGAGGGTGCCATATCCTTTTCACTTCATACCAACCTGATATATCTGGATAATAAAAATTGCCCTGCCACAGTGCTGTTCATGAACTGCATGCAGCTGATCGTTTAATTCTGTTGCACCATGAAAGATGGACTTAGTGCCACCATTTTTACTTGGGAAATGATTGTTGTTTTGTACTTCACATGCCAGAGGAAATCCCAGAAAGCTTCTACAGGTGCATAGTGGAGCCCATGTTCTCTGACTGTTCTGCATGTGTGCTGCTCAGGACCGCTAAGTAATGCTGATGGTGGTGAGGTCAGTCCACAATATTACTGGAGCACAACTGCCTTCTTTTCATAAGTTATATACAGTAATACATGCTACCTCTGAAAGGCAAACAGTACTATTAAAGATCTCAGCCACCCTTCACAGTTACTTTTCTCACTCCTTTGTCCTGACAGACCATTAATGTTCATAACACTAGATTCAGAGAGTGTTTATCTGCAAGTCCAAATGCAACTCCACAGCCACTCCTACTCACAGCTGCACAAGTGTTTCTTCTCAGATGTTGCTTTAAATGTGTTGAATTCAGCTTCCGTGTTTGTATATGTTGTTGCTGTTCATATTAGATTACTATGTCTTGCTAGTCTGTCACTAGACATGACATTTAGAATTTCTGTGTAATGCACACATGACAGGACTATTAAACTATTTATTAAACTAACAATATATTAGATTGCATAAAATGAGATTTTTATGTGTAATGTTCCAATAAAAAGTTAAAGATGTCAAGCAACTATGAAGCAGTACACTTAACACATATCATGGGTAAATGAATGGAAGAAGTTATTAAAGAAGATAATGAGCATCACATGTCAAGAGGAGGTATATTAGTGAATTGGAAGCATGGGTTCAGATAGAGGGAATTGTGTTTCACTGATATGTATGATTTCTGTGAAAAAACAAAAAATGCAAACAACAGTGCAGTGCATAAGACATTACAGTATTTATGTTGATTTTCATTAGGCTTTTGATAAGGTCCCACATAAGCGGCCTGTGATCAAACTCAAAAAATTTGAGTTGAAGGTGCACTGGTGGGTGTAGATGCGGCACAGTGGTGCAGTGGTAGCACTGCTGCCTCGCAGTAAGGAGACCTGGGTTCGCTTCGCGGAGTTTGCATGTTCTCCCCGTGTCTGTGTGGGTTTCCTCCAAGTGCTCCAGTTTCCTTCCACGGTCCAAAGACATGCAGGTTAGGTGTACCGGCGATTCTTAATTGTCCCTAGTGTGTGTGCTTGGTGTGTGTCCTGCGGTGGGTTGATTCCTACCTTGCGCCCTTTGCTGGCTGGGATTGGCTCCAGCAGATCCCTGTGAACCTGTACTTAGGATATAGTGGTTGGAGAATGGATGGATGGATGGTGGGTGTAAAATTGGCTTAAAGTTATGGTGTGAGCTACTTCTGAATTAGAATATCTTTAAAAGGGTCCCTTAGAGGTTAGTGTCAAAGCTGTTGCTTTTTTTAATGAACATAAATTACGTTGAAAAGACAATAAATAAAGAACTGGTTAAACCCACAAATGGTGCTAAACTAGGTGGAATGGCATATAATCTAGAATGAGCTAAACTGGTAAAAATTAATCTAGACTGAATATAGGCTTGGGAAGACCTGTGGCAGATGTCATTTAATTTAAGTAAAGTATTATATATAAGAAGAAGAAATGTTAGATTTGTATACATAACTGAAGGTCTGAAACTTGTAATTACCCCTTATGAGAATGCCACAGGAGTCATAGTGGACTCATTACTACCTAAATCCAGACATGGCACATAAACCATTAAAAGGCTAATAGGGTGTTAGTTATATAACCTGATGTGTACAGCCAAGTCAAACTGGGGTATACTTAAGTTATAAAATGTCCCATCTAGAATACGGTAGGCAGCTTTTGGTCTTCACATTATTAAAAAGACATAGCACTGTTAGAGAAAGTCCAGGGAAAAGGAACCAGGCTGATTCCAGGACTGCAAGATATGAACTATTAGGGAAGGAGTTGAACCTTCTCAGTTTACGTTTTTTCTCTTTTGCCTTGGCTTATTTCTTAAAACACTGTGTGGTCGTCAGAGGAAATGACAGATTTGACAAAAATTAATTTTGGGGCTCCAACCAGGCCATCCCCATTTGAAAACAAAAACAAACACTCAGTGGCATCAAAACAGAGCAAAACAATAGCTTCTAATTAACATGGGGCTGACTGATTCAATGTATTTCTTTAGGTTATCGAGAAGATCCTTCTCTCTGGTCGATCAGTTACGAAGTGACGCCTCCTTCGGAGCAGCTGTTCTTTTATGGCCAAGGGACAAGAAGGGGCGGAGTCAGTTTCCCACACTGGGTGGTTTCTCAGTTTTGTGAAGGAAAAGGAAGACAACACAGTTAGCAGCAGCACCACCCCTTCTCAGTCCGAGGTGGAACTAAAATCATGGGAGGAAACTGGTAGGTGAACTCCTGACATGCATATGTGACAACTGTCACTCTCATAGCTCCAGGTACATTTATCAAAACAATGTTTATGGTATGGGTTAGGTTTAGATTAGGCGATGAATGCCCAAAAGCAAAGCTCTGGCACACTGATCCCTGACATAACTTTTTATTTAAAATCATACGCACCCAAAACAATTATCATCTAAGAAATACTTTAAAAAATCTCCATTATAAAAATTAGTCTTCCAGTAGTATTTAAAATATGCTTAATGCAATAAATAAGTCAATAAAAAGCAGGGGGTTCAAAAAGAATACCCTCTACTGTTCAATATCAAAACTGAAATAAAAACAGATCATTTTTACACACAAAAATATACTATAATTAAGACCGAAAATTAATTTAGAAAATAAATTAGATCATAAAAAATATTTTAAATACAGTAATGTATTTTTATGAAAGAGTAAAAAATAAACAGAGGGTTAACATTAGGGCCTTTTATTGAATTTACTAAAAGCAAATAATATTCCATACAAGCTAGTCAAATGTTACAGAGCTAAGTTCAATTCAAATCAACCCCCACCCATAAAAAACTAGAGCTAGGCCAACAGAGTAAAACTTTAATAGTAAAATAAATAAATAAATAAATAAATAAGGGAAGACAATCCACTTACTCAGTTGACATGCTTATTCTAAAATGTTATTAATTAAATCCTGGCAGGTTTTTAAAAAGTTTTGCACAGACCATTTTTAACAGCAAGGGCCCCAAATTAATCTTTTAAGATCAGGGCTAGTTTTTATGACTTATAAGATTAGGATTAGGGTAGGGGATGCCAGGCTTGACTGGCAGTACACTGGTACGCTAATCCTGTAATTAATTAATAATTAATTTCCCATTGATTCAATTGTGAAAGAATGAAAACTACAGACTAATAAAATGTATCTTTCATTCAACCCATTAGGAAAAACTCTATTTAAATTTTTTAATCCATTCTGTTTCTTTTTTTAGGCAGCAGGTTTTGTTCCAAAGGGGCTGATGTTCTAATGCAAAAAATATTGTTGAGTGGTCAGACTGTGAAAAATGGTTATAAAGTTTAGTCTGCCTGTTCTGATTTTCAATTAAGCGAAGATGTTGAATGCATCTTGCTTTAACGGTATTTTTAGTTTCCCCTAAATAAAGCATTTTACAAGTTTTGCACTGTATCACATAAATGCAATTCATGGTATTTAGGGTCAGGCTCTGGAAGATTAGGGTTAAGTTTACAGAAAGAATAGGGTTCCTATTGGCTCCATCCACAATGCAGCAACCTGAGCACTTTGTTTTTTGTCCTATGGATGCCCAGAAGGCACAGGCCATCGACCCCAATTTTTTTGGGCTGTTTAATAACTGAGGTCCCCTCACGTTAAAGCCTGTTGAAAAATGTGTTTTCAGCAGTGTTATCCAATTCCTTTCCGCCTTTATTCTACCCCTTGTCTGCCAACTTGGGTAGTGTTCTACTATTGCTACAGTTAAGGATTCTAAGCCATGTTAAGAATGAGATATTGAGGTCATGGGGAAACCTAGTTTAAATATTTTAGCCAAAGTTCAAGGATTTTTCTGCTGTGTCTTTCATCCAGTGGATGTTGTCCCTCCCTGTTTGGAATTCCTTTGTACGGATTGGAGGTATATATGGGAAATTTTGTTGGATGTATTTATTGGCATCAATTAGATTGTTTTGCTCTGTTAGATCATGATTTTCCAAGAACTTAACTATTGAAATGTAAATTCTGCTGTTTGGGAATGTTAGGATTAGTCTACCTGCAAAAGGTAATTTTTCACTCAAAAATAAATTATTGAGTCAAAGAATAATTTGATGTGATAGTGGTCAGAAAATGTAGATGTTTTTTAGTATAACAGTGCAGGCTTTGGAAATGTGATTTAGATCTCTTGACGTCTGACAGCATCCATATTACTAACCGAGAATGCTAAACCGGATGGACGCAGGGACATCCGGCCATGGGCCGTAGCCGCAAAAAGACGTACTGCGCAGGCGCCCCAAGAAATGAGGGGCCGCGAGAGGCGGACAAGACCACAGAAAAAAGGAGTGAGCACAGAAAAAAAGAGTCAAAGAAATGAGGCGCCGCGATCACAGAAAAAAGGAAAAGGCACAGAAAAAAGTAGTCAAACGCAGGCGCCGCACGAAACACATTGCACACGAAACTAGCACACAAAAAAAAAGAAGACGCTCGCGCACAACAGCAAGGCCCCCCCCCCCCCCCCACAGGCACCGGACGGGACACACACCAAGGGGGGGATTCAACAAGCCCCTTGAACACAAAAAAAAAGAACACAAAACCACCCCACACACCCTACAAGCAACGGACGGGACACACACAAAGAGGGGGATTCAACAAGCCCCTGGAACACAAAAAGAAAGAAGACGCTCGCGCAACAACAATCCTCAACCCCACACACACATCAATAAGAAGTGACACCCAAAGCCACATTTCTAAAGGAAACGTCCATATTAAACATACGTCATCTCAACACCTTCACACTAGGCAGCATAGGTGTCAGCATAGGTGGATCTCCTTACAATAAAGCACTATTAACCGTTCAACTGCAGAAAAGGCTACATATTAACAGTGAGTGTGATCCTCCTTATTACTTATCCATATTTCGCATGCTGAGGAACAAAAAAGTCATGAATACACGGTCACGGGTACAAAACGATTCGGATCGGATAACGGGACCAAACACACGAACACGAATGAAACAACAAAATACATGGCGGCGCATACAATGCGCTTCGGAAACTCTGGGAGAAAAAATGTCTTGGATCAAAAAACGCAAAGCTCAAGTAACCCTGTTACAGAGATGTGCCCAAATGGACAGACACAATGAACGTAGACGCATACAGCGCGCGTCTCAAAGTGCTGCATCGAAACAAGCACGATTTAAAACCAAAAGAGCTCGCGTCTCAGACATACAAAAAAGGGAGGGAAAAGAAAGAATAAATGAACGCAGACGTGTACAACGCGCATATGAGCTGCCAGAAAACAAGCAAACAAGACTCCAAAAGCAGAAAGCTCAACTGACCGACATACAAAAACGGACAAGGCTCGATGCAAACAATGCACGACGTAGACTGAAACGGACTTTTCGCAAAGCGGAGGCGAATCAATTAAAAATCAAAAATAGAGCGTCACAAATAATGGACATGCAACAACGCGGCACTCAAACACCACAAGCAAAACATGCCCGTCGCGGACATCAACGCCAGACACCTGCTAAACGCTTACGCCAGTTGGCTGACAACGCCTTCAATAATGAGTCCACTATTGAGGAAAATTCATTGGGATTAATGAATGTCATTTGCAATCATTGTCATTCACTTAACTTCCCAGAAGAAACAACTGGCAATACAAATAATGAATTTACACATTGTTGTCAAAAGGGGCAGATTAGACTGCCTCCTTTACATTCATATCCTGAATATCTACAGAAGCTTCTAACTAACGATGTGCCTGAAAGTAAAAACTTTATGAACTGCATTAGATCCTACAATAGTTCATTTGCTTTTGCATCTACCGGAGTACATATCAGGCCACCAAAAGGCAATGGCCCATACTGCTTTCGCATATGTGGTTAACACAACGCACTATATTATGTCCAAAAAATATTAATGTTAATCACATTAATAACCAGGTCATTTCATTACTTCCTGGAGACACACGGCTCTTTCTAAGCTCTGACAAAGTTGACTCTGATGACGACAATGAACATCTGAATTTCCCCTTAGAATATTTGAACACTATTAACCCGGCCGGATGACCACAACACAACCTTACCCTTAAAAACAGAACAATAATCATGCTATTAAGAAACCTTAACACTAAACAGGGTTTATGCAATGGCACACGGTTAGTCGTCAACACCATGACACACAATGTTATTCAAGCAACAGTTCTTACAGGATCACATGCTAACAATACTGTTCTCATTCCTAGAATTGACCTTACGAGTTCTGACCTAGAATTACCTTTTACATTGAAACGCCGACAGTTCACCATTAAACCTGCATTTGCCATGACCATCAACAAATCACAAGGACAAACCATGGACAAGGTTGGCATCTACCTCTCTGAACCCGTTTTTGGACATGGACAACTTTATGTTGCCTTCTCACGTGTTCGACGTTCATCTGACGTTAAAGTTAAAGTTATAAATGATCCATGCCAAGGAAGACTCATTCAAGGACAAGACACCATCTTTACTACTAATGTTGTATACAAAGAAATATTCCAATAAACCATTACTCTGTGCCAAACACTCTATTTTTTATTTCTATAGGCATCATCCAAACCTGCACACTATTCTATATCTAATTCATACATCTCACTCTTTGTCATGCTCCAACGCCAGGGGTTGGCGAGCGAAGCGAGCAGGGGGCGGAGCCCCCTAGTTATTTTCTATAAGCATGTTGCAATTTATTTGTTCTTGCCAAGGTGACAGAAAGCCCATTCTGCGTGAGGTAGTCATCTCATCATATACATTGGAATTCAGAAAGTGAACAAAGTGTATGTACTGTACTGTGTGCTACATGAATATCTGACTGAATGTCCTTCAAACATGCATTACATTACTGTAACTGTTAATTACTATATTGCTGAAACTATAAGAACATGGAGGACCACAGTATTGAATTACACTTTCACATATGTCTTTTCCCTTTGAATGTTTGGATGATGGAAGACACTATAGATTGGCTTACATTAGACTATACCAGGTAATCAGCCTCTGATAATGTAAGGCTATGGTTAATGACATGGTCTGCAAGTGTTGACCATAGTTTGCACTCTTCAAACTCTTCCTCTGCTTCACTGACTTGCCCTCTTATCATCGCCACACATCCCTACACTGTTTCCGCATCCAAAAACATGTTCAATGTTTGCCTGAGCAGGTTCCCTCATGTTCAGAATTGTACAAATTCAGTTGCACTGGTTTCACTTGAGGACCAATTTATCACTTTAGGTGGTATTACTATGACTTCATATCAGTGTAGTTAATGAAACATAGATCTGACAGTGTAGCCACCAGGGGTCACCCCGGCTCCCCAAACACCTGACACAAAGGTGTGGACACAAGCATAAAAGCACAGAGTTTTAATTGTAGGAAACTCTTCCCCAAGCATTTCCCACCACAGCCACAAGTATAGTTAAGCACAACAGTAAGAACATAGGAAAAATTTTGCCTTCTCTCTCTCTGTCTCTCTCTTGGTCACTGTCTCCTCCACTCCTCTATGCAAGCTTTGTCCTCCTTCCTCCCGACTCCAAGTCCCAGGATGCCCTGTGGGAAACCATGATGCTGCTGCAACTCAGGGGGGCTGCCATCTAGCAGTCCAGGATAGACAATGCCTTGTGTATGCTGTCTCCCCCTGTACTTCCACCTCAATGGCGTCCTTGCCAGGTAAGGATGCTGGCCATCCCTCATAACAGATTTTGACAACTGGATGGACTTTTGGACATGTGATGACTTACACAATGAGAGAATTTTCACATGTTCAAAGTGTAAAACTATTCCACAGAGAAGCAATATAATCTGTGCTAGTCATTTATTCATATATATTCAAGCATTTGAAATTTGTAAAAAAGAATGTGATTCTATTGTGCACAAAAACAGTATATATTGTAGAGAAACTCACATGTTTTTTGACAACTTAAAGTATCTTTAGAGAATTGGTCCAAAACAATTGAGGAAAAACTGTGAGCTAATAGAAATTAAGAGTAATTTAGGACATGTTAAAATTATGCACGGAATTACTACAGTGAATCCCAACTGTTACTTGTTGTATGTAAACTTTACAAATGTTAGAAACTTTTCTTCACAAGAAGTACCATAGACACTGTGGCATAACTAGAATCAGAGAGGTCCTAAAGCAAAAAAATAAGTCAATTAGGCCTCATTTGAAATTTAGTAAAATCCAGTGTGGATGAATGACAAACTGAATGAGTCCTACAGCAGCGGTTCTCAATCTGTGGGGCGTGCCCCCTAGAAGTAATAAAAAAGGGGTACGAATGTTGCCATATGTGGCGTAATGTCGCTATTCGTAGGGAAATTTTAAACTTGTAGCGGAGTATCTGCAGCAAAAAATATAGGAATACATTTTATTAGGGTTTCAAAAAAACGTTAGGGGGGCGCAATTAAAACTGTTATGAAAACTCGGGTCGCAAATACTAAAAGGTTGAGAAATTCTGTCCTACAGAATGCTGGCAAGTAATCACAAAAATAAATAAGCACTCTTTGGCATGTTACAATACAATATCTGGGCAGGAAGGGGAGGGGCTATGTTGGATTAATTGCACTCACTGTCCGTCTTCTAGGCAATTTGAGTGAGAAACCAGATATCACAATTAGAGAGAGTGCCTCTCCGCCCCAACGTCCTTGAGTGGTGTTGGATACCTCAGGTGAGCCCAGAAACCAATCCTCTGGTATGATAGCAGTTAAAAAATAATCACAATCAATTAGATTGTGTATGTCAAGTATGAAAGGTCAATGGTTATAATTCAGCGTTAACTTGTGGGAATGATAACACTACTTTAAAGTCAGACCTAGACCCACATATACTTAATAATTATAGACCCACTTCAAATTTACCCTTTCTCTTTAAATTACTTGAAAAAGTAAAGTCGCCAATCACCGTCAGTCACACCTTATGCATCACAATTTATTGAGAAATTCCAGTCTGGTTTCCGCACTGGTCATAGTACAGAAACGGCACTAATGTGTGTTGTAAAAGACATTCTGATATCCTCTGATGAAGGAAACTCCAAAGTAATTATGTTGTTAGACACCATTGACCAGTCTATTTTATTGCACAGGCTAGAAAATGATGTTGGGCTTACATGCACTGTGCTCACTTGGTTTAGTTCTTATTTATCAAATCGATTCCAATATGTACAGAAACGTGCTGACAGTACTAAATCATTATACACAGAAGGATTTATTGTTTTCACTTTATGCTTCCACTGGGATCTATCATAAGAAAACACAATGTTAATTTTCACTTCTACGCAGATGATACTCAGTTATATCTTTCTTTGAGACCAAATGAGGTTTCTCCGATGTTGTCCTTAATTAGTTGTGATAGTGAATTAAGGAGTGGATGGACGAGAACTACCTATCTTTAAACACGGATAAAACAGAAATGTTAATTATTGGAGGGAATGATGCTGATCACAACAGTATTTTGTCATCATTTAACTCAATTGGAATCACCATTAATTTTACTGAATCATTCCGCAATCTAAGAGTTATCTTTAACTCTAGCATGTCATTTAAAGCGCACATTAAAAGTTGTCTTAATCGTGTTTCTTCAATCTTAAAAATGTTGGGAAATTAAGGCTTTTTCTTAATAAGCAGGATTTTGAGAAATTAATTCATGCATTTATTTCTAGAAGGATTGACTACTGCAATGCGGTGTTCACTGGATGTTCAAATTGTTCTTTATACAGCCTCCAGTTAATCCAACATGCTTCTGCAAGAATTATTACAAGAACAAGAAAATATGAACACATAACTCCAATTCTTAAATCCTTACACTGGCTCCCGGTTAAGTTTAGGTCAAATTTCAAAATCCTCCCTTTAACATATAAAGCCTTAAATGGCCGAGGTCCGGCTTACATGTCTGAACTTATCCTTCCATCCATCCCACTGAATCCGAACACAGGGTCACGGGGGTCTGCTGGAGCCAATCCCAGCCAACACAGGGCACAAGGCAGGAACCAATCCCAGGCAGGGTGCCAACCCACTGCAGGACACACAGAAACACACCCACACACCAAGCACACACTAGGTCCAATTTAGAATCACCAATCCACCTAACCAGCATGTCTTTGGACTGTGTGGAGGAAACCCACGCAAACAAGGGGAGAACATGCAAACTCCACGCAGGGAGGACCCGGGAAGCGAACCCAGGTCTCCCAACTGCGAGGCAGCAGCGCTACCCACTGCGCCACCGTGCCGCCTCTGAACTTATCATGACTTACAAACCAGAGCGCACATTAAGATCCCAAGGTGCCAGCCTGCTAATGATTCCAAGGATTAATAAAATACTGTAGAACTGGGGGCATGAGCTTTTAGTTACAGGGCCCCTAAACTGTGGAATGGTCAGCCTGCTACTATAAGAGATGCCCCTTCGGACTCAGCTTTCAAATCCCGGCTGAAGACTCACTACTTCAGTTTAGCATATCCTGACTAGAGCTGCTGATTAACTGTACATACTGCATCACTGTTGTTAGTCATTAGCACTAAAACATAAGTAACATGATAGTTATTAACCCTCACCTATTCTGTTTCTCTTCTTGGTACTCAAATGAGGCACTTGGTGCCGCTGCCCTAATGCCAAGTTGTTTTGTCTGCCTAAGGTAAAGTCATCACTGATGGAGGATCACAGGTATCGTCAGGTAGAGGGGTCCTTTCTTTGGATTGGCTGTCCCAGGGCTGATTCAGCTGTGGAATGGCCAGTAGGGGGAGGCTGCTTGACAGCCAAGGTCTCCAGGACTCTGAACGAATCCAAATCATATTATGTGATATCATCTACTGTTGAATTCTGCTCTTTACTTGTAACATTTCTATTTCACTATTATATTGTATTGAGGATTACTTGTGTTCTGTTCTTTGTATTGTATTGTATTTATCCCCTTTTTTTTGACACCCAGTGCCGACCCAACTTACATGGAAAGAAGTCTCTCTTTGAACTGCCTTTCACAAGGTTTCTTCCATTTTTTTTTCCCTACAAGGGTTTTTTGGGAGTTTTTCCTTGTTTTCTTAGAGAGTCAAGGCTGGGAGCTGTCAAAAGGCAGGGTCTGTTAAAGTCCATTGCAGCACTTCTTGTGTGATTTTGGGCTATATACAAATAAATTCTATTGTATTGTATTGTACTGATCTTTTCATATTGATGTCAAGCAGGCAATCCCATGTTAATAATAAAGTCTTGCAATACAACAATCATGCAGTCACCGTGGGCTCCTCAGCTCCTCACTGTCTATAGTTAAACACACATGAAGTGCCAGTGGTGTTGTAAACAGTGTGACTTTGGGCACATTCAAAGTGCAAATTGCTGTTACTTTAGAGAAAGCCTGTTTTGTCAAAATGGTTTGATGTTTTAATATTTTGTGTTTCCCAAAATTCCAAAAAAAACCCCTCTTATGAGCAACTATAAGAAAGAAATTAGTAATAAACATTATAAATTGATGTAAATAATGGTGAAATTTGTTCTTGTAAAATTAGTTATAAAAAAAATACAAGAATAGAGCACAAAAACTGAGAATAAAAAAAGGAGTTAATGAAATATTAATGATTAGGTTTGAATGAAGGAGAGAACAGATTAAAGAATCATTATAGTATTTTTAAAATTTACATAGATAGATAGATAGATAGATAGATAGATAGATAGATAGATAGATAGATAGATAGATAGATAGATAGATAGATAGATAGATAGATAGATAGATAGATAGATAGATAGATAGATAGATCTTAAAAAGCACGGCTACCAATTGAATGACACCGACTTGTATTTTTAATACCACTAGATGGCAATTTATGATTTTATTTTGATTTGGTGTTAGGGTGCCCAATTCACACGTGATGCATATATTAACTTTGTTATTTTCTTATTTTACATTTTTATTCCCAAAGAATTGTGCTTGGAATGAATTAACGTTGCTAATGGAACTATCGCTGTCTATTAAAGGAGTGCAGGATTTGAACGAAAGGTCTCTCTCGATTAAGTGATGCAGCTGGAACAGCATGAAGATTTCTCTCCTTAATCATTTTTAAATGTGCACCCCGACCGCCTTGCCAGGTTGGCATCTCGCTGTCCTGCCCAGCCCAGCCCATCTCGGACTTCTTGCGCGCCCCTAGCGGTATGGCGCTCGGGAGACGGAGATAGTGCCATCCTGTTGAATACGTGCTCAGGCTTTCGCGTCAGTGCCAAGCTCGCTCCTTCTCCACGACTCCCCACCTGTCGATGCCTTTGAATTGTGACGTGACGTGCGGTGGGCTCTATATAAACCGTAACTCCCGACCCTGTTACTCACTCACCACAATGCACCTGACAGCTCGGGGTCGCTGCGCAATATTTCGTTGTCTCTGCTCATCCTCCGTTGCTTGAAATACAGTTACTGGATATTTTTTTTTATGCTGGAGTATACTACTGTTTTATGAATGCCCCGATGGAGGTGTTAAGTAGTTTGAGCAGTTCTGGGCACACGAATGTATCCACTTTGGTGGCCAACTGGAACCTAAGCACGCATATCCTAAAGGGAAACGTCACCGAGATGCCCGTTTACAACAGGAGGATCCGAATTATCTCTCTGACTGTCATCTTTGCCATCGCGCTCGTAGGTAACTCCACAGTACTGCATAAGATTTGCTGTGGGAAAAGCAAAAAGCGGAAAATTGACTTTCTTATCACGAACCTGGCGCTGGCTGACGTCTGCGTCTCGGTAATGACTTTGCTCTCGCAGATAATCTGGGAAGTTTTGGAGGACGAATGGCTGGCAGGGGACCTGGCTTGCAGAGTTTTTAAAATCTTTCAGGTATTTGGGTTGATCGCCTCGTCCAATATCATTGCCATCATCGCGCTCGAGAGACACCATGTCATCGTGCACCCCCTGGAATCTCCTCTGCCCGCTAAACTGCTAGCATCCCTCGGCTGGCTCGCCGCTCTCCTTCTTTCCATTCCCCAGGCTTTTGTGTTCAAAGTGATTCAGGCGAAAGATAAAGCTAAATGCCTCAGTGTCTTCGCCAACCTGCCAACCTGGCATTTCCAGGTGTACATCATTTATGGCTCTATTACTGCGTTTTTCCTCCCATTCTGCATCTTGTGCGTGGCGTACACACGGATTCTATGGACCATTTGGAGGAAAGAGCAACCTGTGGAAATCGGCTATGAGGAGTCCAGGTGCGCCGATCCCAAGTATTTAAGGAGACCCGTGAAGATCACAGCCACTAACAGCTCCATCCCCAGGGCTAAAATAAAGACTCTCAAAATGACCCTGGTTATCATTATTCTGTTTATAATATGTGGGCTGCCGTATTTCATCATTGAAATGAAAGTTGCTTTTGGAAGCAGCACGCACCTGGACGAAGTCGTGACAGCAGTTCTAGGGATATTTGTGGTCACTAACAGCGCGGTGAACCCGTACGTGTACCTCTTCTTTAAAACCAACAACGTCCTCCTGAGGAAGGTGGAAAAAAACTTGTGTTTCTCCTGCCTGAAGGACTACCGAGAGAATACCTTTCACAGGGAGCTACTAGCCTACCCATGGAGGAAAGTAGAGCAGTCGGCGGGCGCCACCAGTTCGGACACTGACACCTCGACTCTGCCATCGATGAGCTGCTCGAAGCCCACAGGCTCCCTTAGTGACATTAACTCGTGTGACAGTTCCACCTGAGGTAGCGGTCTGGGGAACTGGGCTGTCACAACGGTCAGGTAATCCCAAAAACGACGGACACCTTTCCGCCTTAAGTGTGCGTGACAAAGTGAACACAGACGCTCGACAATAATCGTGTGTGTTTAACTGGGAAGCCCTCGTCCCGCAGATCGCCAGTAACGGTTCATTCATTTTGCTGCAATCTGTGTGTAAACTGTGGTATGTTCAAATATTACATGTTTTAATGTTTCTGCTTAAAGTCTTCAACTATGCTGAACTATGCATCTTTCCATTAAAATGTAAACCACAGTTTCAAAATTGTCCATTACGTTGGATAAAATATGTGACCGCTGGGGGGCGTACACGCATTAAAAGGACTTTGTGCTTTGAGACTGGCGAGAGAGAAAGAGCGGACACTGAGTGACCAGCAACGCCGGCCTTTGCTGCACGATCGGCACAAAGCAGTCCTTACTGAATCTGCCTTTTCATTTCACTCCCTGTAAAAGGAAGTATGCTGTGATTGCTTGATTTATTACAGTTAAGTGCTGTTAATGAACAAGTGCTGGAAAATTATACATGCTGATGAACGTGAATCTTTTTTTGTGTGTTTACTGTGACCTTCCGTACCGTGCCGCTCATTCAGACAAGATTCATGTAGTCCAGGCACTTGTGCTGCTGTGCACCACTTTTTAAATTATTTATAGTTCATAATATACATGTTGTTCCAGGATTTTAAATACGAATGCAGATGGTGTTCATGACTATCACTAAATAATAAATATGCCCCATTAAATTGTAACATTTCAAAAAAAGTGACGCAAATAATCAATATCTATCTATCTATCTATCTATCTATCTATCTATCTATCTATCTATCTATCTATCTATCTATCTATCTATCTATCTATCTATCTATCTATCCATTTTCTAAACCCAGTTAATCCTGAGAAGGGTTGTAGGGGGCTGGAACTTATCTTAGTAAGCACAGGGAGCAAGGCAGGAAAAAAATCCCTTGAACAAGGAGCCAGTCCATCTCAGGGGAACACACTCAAACACACCCAGACACACATACATTTTTACATGCCGACCAGGCCAATTTAGCATCACCAGTCCACCTAGCCTTCATGTCTTTGAATTGTAGGTGGAAAACTATTGAGACACAGGGAGAACAAAAAACATGAACCCTGGTCTGCTTACTATGAGGTATCAGTGCTACATTGCATCATTGTGCCAACATATAGTACATACACACACACACACACACACACACACACACACACACCCACGCACACACACACACACATATATATACATATATCCATCCATTAGCAACAGCATAAGAGGATAAGGACATCAGAGTGTGCAATGTGAGAAACAAACACCTTAAAGGTCCTCGGTTGGCTTTTTCCTTAAATAAACATCAAATACCTGTGTCACCTTCACCACTGAAAGACAACTCCAGGATGCTGAGCATAATATGCTTTTCCAGTCATTTTCCATCTGTGATCTTTTGTCAACTTTAAAATGTTCTTTTTATTTTCCTTGCCGTGGTTTTTTCTTTGCAACTCTGTCTCTTAGGCCAACATCCTGGAGTCGTCTTTTCACTGTTGCAATATTGGTCATGTAGCATTTAAACAGGACTAATTAAGGATAGGCTAAGGGAGCTAACCATTAGGACATTAAATTAATGGCTGCAAAAAAATGGGGCAAGTCAATTTTTGTCATTTCAAGCAGTAATAGCCATTAGCAACACTAGGAATGTTTTGGTTTGGTTAAGTTTTTAAAATTAATTTAATGATGTCTTAATAAAAAAGTATCAATTATGTGTCTAGACTTTTGACTGGTACTATTTTTACATATAAAGTTCCAGCTCAACGTCCAACTCATCCAGTTGCAGGGTGGCAAGAAGTCAGAGTGTCTCTTTACTGGGCAGGAAACAGCACTAGAAATGGGGAGCAGTCCATTGTAGGGCCCACACAAAGGTCAGTTTGGAATTACCAGTAACCTAAGATTTACATTTTCATGTACAAGTAAAACCCACACAGTCATTGGGAAAATGTACACAATTTGAACCCAGGACATGTAGCAACAGTGCTACTTATTATATATACACACACAAGCAAATATATATAATTAATGTATACATATATAATAGGGGTGGTGGGCTGGTGCAGTGGTAGAGCTGCTGCCTTGCAGTTCGGAGACCTGGGTTCACTTCCCGGGTCCTCCCTGCATGGAGTTTGCATGTTCTCCCCGTGTCTGTGTGGATTTCCTCCCACAGTCCAAAGACATGCAGGATAGGTGCATTGGCGATCCCAAATTGTCCCAGGTGTGTGTGTGTGTGTGCACCCTGAGGTTGCCTGGAGCCCTGCCCGGGGTTTGTTTCCTGCCTTGCGCCTGATGTTGGCTGGGATTGGCTCTGGCAGACACCGTGACCATGTAGTTGGGTTATAGCGGGTTGGATAATGGATGGATGGACAAATTTAATATAAAATTTATATATATACAGTATATATATATATATATATATATATATATATATATATATATACTGTATATAAATATATATATATCCATCCATTTTCCAACTCGCTGAATCCAAACACAGGGTCACGGGGGTCTGCTGGAGCCAATCCCAGCCAACACAGGGCACAAGGCAGGAACCAATGCTGGGCAGGGTGCCAACCCACCGCAGTATATATATATATATATATATATATATATATACAGTGCATCCAGAAAGTATTCACAGCGTATGACTTTTTCCACCTTTTGTTATGTTACAGCCTTATTCCAAAATGGATTAAATTCATTTTTTTCCTCAGAATTCTGCACACAACACCCCATAATGACAACGTGAAAAAAGTTTACTTGAGGTTTTTGCAAATTTCTTAAAAACAAAAAAACTGAGAAATCCCATGTACAAAAGTATTCACAGCCTTTGCTCAATACTTTGTCGATGCACCTTTGGCAGCAATTACAGCCTCAAGTGTTTTTGAATATGATGCCACAAGCTTGGCACACCTATCCTTGGCCAGTTTCGCCCATTCGTCTTTGCAGCACCTCTCAAGCTCCATCAGGTTGGATGGGAAGCATCGGTGCACAGCCATTTTAAGATCTCTCCAGAGACGTCCAATTGGATTCAAGTCTGGGCTCTGGCTTGTTCACTCAAGGTCATTCACAGAGTTGTCCTGAAGCCACTCCTTTGATATCTTGGCTGTGTGCTTAGGGTCGTTGTCCTGCTGAAAGATGAACCGTCGCCCCAGTCAGAGGTCAAGAGCGCTCTGGAGCAGGTTTTCATCCAGGATGTCTCTGTACATTGCTGCAGTCATCTTTCCCTTTATCCTGACTAGTCTCCCAGTTCCTGCCGCTGAAAAACATCCCCACAGCATGATGCTGCCACCACCATGCTTCACTGTAGGGATGGTGCCTGGTTTCCTCCAAACGTGACGCCTGGCATTCACACCAAAGAGTTCAATCTTTGTCTCATCAAACCAGAGAATTTTCTTTCTCATGGTCTGAGAGTCCTTCAGGTGCCTTTTGGCAAACTCCAGGTGGGCTGCCATGTGCCTTTTACTAAGGAGTGGCTTCCGTCTGGCCACTCTACCATACAGGCCTGATTGGTGGATTGCTGCAGAGATGGTTGTCCTTCTGGAAGGTTCTCTTCTCTCCACAGAGGACCTCTGGAGCTCTGACAGAGTGACCATCGGGTTCTTGGTCACCTCCCTGACTAAGGCCCTTCTCCCCCGATCGCTCAATTTAGATGGCCGGCCAGCTCTAGGAAGAGTCCTGGTGGTTTCGAACTTCTTCCACTTATGGATAATGGAGGCCACTGTGCTCATTGGGACCTTCAAAGCAGCAGAAATTTTTCTGTAACCTTCCCCAGATTTGTGCCTCGAGACAATCCTGTCTCAGAGGTCTACAGACAATTCCTTTGACTTCATGCTTGGTTTGTGCTCTGACATGAACTGTCAACTGTGGAACCTTATATAGACAGGTGTGTGCCTTTCCAAATCATGTCCAGTCAACTGAATTTACCACAAGGTGGACTCCAATTAAGCTGCAGAAACATCTCAAGGATGTTCAGGGGAAACAGGATGCACCTGAGCTCAATTTCGAGCTTCACGGCAAAGGCTGTGAATACTTATGTACATGTGCTTTCTCAATTTTTTTATTTTTAATAAATTTGCAAAAACCTCAAGTAATCTTTTTTCACGTTGTCATTATGGGGTGTTGTGTGTAGAATTCTGAGGAAAAAAATGAATTTAATCCATTTTGGAATAAGGCTGTAACATAACAAAATGTGGAAAAAGTGATGCGCTGTGAATACTTTCTGGATGCACTGTATATACTATATATATATATATATAGTTAATATATAATTAATATTGATATATAATTATAATTTCAATAATTATCTGCACTATTGTCATAATTTTACTTGGGTCAGCTATACAGCTTTTACCTCACACATATGGAAATATCTGTGATCACAGTGGTAAAGTTTCTACCTTGATCATTCAGTTTCTCTTGTTGTTTTACAGAAATAAGCATGGCTGCTTTGCTCTCTGTTTGCACCAAAACAGGGCAGGACACAGTGATCTACTTTTTAAGGTCAGAAGGTGTGCCAGGGACTAAAATCCTTGTTATTTTGTCAGAGTCACACCCAATGTTGTTGTCAATAGTGGACATGGATGAGCTTATTTAACATTTCTTCAATCATTTTTTAACATCTCAATCCATTTCTTAACACTCTAGGAAAATACTTTTTCCATTTAATGTGGAAACCCTTTTATGGATTTCAGCACCTGGTATACTGTACCTTCACCCAGTAAAAAATGGATCATTGCGTAGTGCTCTCTGTGGTGGAAAAGGAGAATGGAGCAGCCAATTTTACTTCCAGAAAACAACAAAACTTTAGCACTGTGACTACAGACACTCTATAGACATGACATAGGCATGGGGAAAGCTAGGCAGTCAACTGAAACAGAACTATCATAAAAATGCAATAAGTATTGACTTATCTATCTATCTATCTATCTATCTATCTATCTATCTATCTATCTATCTATCTATCTATCTATCTATCTATCTATCTATCTATCTATCTATCTATCTATCTATCTATCTATCTATCTATCTATCTATTTAAAGGCTAAGGATCTGTACTCTTTGTGAAGCCACCCACTGTCTGTGGAGTAAAAAGCTGGTAAAGTTTCTCTAGCCTGAAAGCTGGTTCTATTAGTGACGGGGCTGTGTCATCATTTTTTAAATATGTGGTGGTGCAACCTTGTCTTAAAAAGGCAGAGTTAAATCCTGGAGTGCTAATTTTTGCCCGATTGACGTTTTAGGCTAACATATTAGAAAGAATTATTTATTACTTGTGAATTTCCCCTTATGATTAATAAAGTATCTATCTATCTATCTATCTATCTATCTATCTATCTATCTATCTATCTATCTATCTATCTATCTATCTATCTATCTATCTATCTATCTATCTATCTATCTATCTATCTATCTATCTATCTATCTATCTATCTATCTATCTATCTATCTATCTATCTTATAATCAAATGGTCGATCATCTTAACTTCAATAATTTATTTGAGATCTACCAATCTAGCTTTAGATGTTATCATGGTGTTGAGACAGCCCACCTGAAAGTGTTTACTGACATCTCTCTTATTACTGTCTTAGGTGGGGCAGCAGTCCTTGTCCTCCTAGACCTTTCTGCAGCTTTTGACACTGTTAATCATGAGATCTTGCTGCTAAAGGTGCTGTTGTTAACTGGTCCAGCTCATATCTTACTTGTAGACATTTCATAGTGACTTTCAATTCCTCTTTCTCCTCTACTGCTCCTGTTAAATGTGATGCTCCTCAGAAATCCATTTTGGGTCCTATTTTATTTTCTATATATATTCATTTTATTGAAGGTATTTTTTAGGAAGTTTAATGTTTCTTTTTACTGTCATGCTGATGACATGTTGGTTTATATTGCTGTGTGCAATTCTGCAATAGATCGGTTGCACAATTGTCTTGAAGAATTAAGATACTGGATGGCTGACAATTTTCTCGATCTAAATCATAATAAAATGGAAGTGCTGATAATTGGTTCTGCAGCCAAAGCTCAAGTTGGTTTTGAACGTCTTGGCTCTTTTGTGGACTTTTGCAAACCTCAAATTAGGAATCTTGGGGGTTTTTTTTGATAGTAACCTCTCTTTTGAGAAACAGATTAATTCTGTGGTCAAGAGTTAATTTTTTCTAGCTTCGTCTTTTAGCCAAGGTTAAGCCTTTTTTATTTCCTAAGGATCTTGAGAAAGTTACTCATGCTTTTGTCTTTTCTTGGTTTGATTACTGTAACTCATTGCATTCTGGGATCAGTAAATCCCTGATACGCAAGTTTGCAGCTGGTTCAGAATGCTGCTTCCTGTTTTTTGGTTGGGGTAAAAAAGTCTGCCTCTGTATCTCTAATTTTAGCCTCTTCACACTGACTGCCAGTTAGCTTTAGAATTGATTTTAAATTGCTGCTGGTTTTTAAATCTTTACATGGGTATGCTCCCACTTACTTATTTGAATTGTATGTTGACACCAGCCATTCAGAGAGCTTAGATCTACCGGTCAGTTGTCTTTTATGGTCCACCGCACTAAGTGTAAAACTAAGGGGGACAGGCCTTTTGCAGCTGCTGCACCTCGTCTGTGGAATTCTTTACCTCATTACATTAAGGAGTCACCTTCAATTGAACTGTTTAAAATGAGACTGAAGATGCATTTCTGTTCTCTAGTTTTCTGTGATACTGATGTTTCCCTCTTCACAGTCAGTTGTTTATTTAAATTTACTGCTGGTTGTGTTGTGTTTTATTGTATTTTATTGTATTTGTTTTACTTTATGTTTATTGTGCATTGTATGTTTTAATGTAAAGGACTTTGGCTACAGCATTACTGATGTTGTTTTAAATGTGTTGTATAAATAAATTGACATTGACATTGAAAGCTTCCCTCTATTGAACCTTGGAGATGGACATCCCGAAGTAGCTCTAAGATTCCACTATGACAAGCCAAGCTTTGTGCCAGTGACTGAGCCCTGTCTGAGAAGACTAAAAAAGAAGTTGCAGGGGGGAACACAGCAAGGAGCCTAAACACAAGCTAAGTTAGCATCACACGATGAGCAAAGCAACATGTAGCAAAGAAAAAGAAACATCCACCACTTGAACCCGAAGCAACAACTTCACACAAGACATCATTGTCAAAGACCTACTATCATAAAACTGTTTATCTGTGCCAAGATAAATTAGCTCTGTAAATAGCTAGTCTCTTTTGTGTTATGTATTTGTTGGTTTCGTCTGTCTTGCTTCTTGTCTTCTATGTTGATACACATGCAGTTGTCAAGTTTCTAATCATTGTGGTTATGAATAAACCAAGTTATTCTGTTTCTTAAAACAAGTGTGCTTCAGTTACCTTGATACACTTCTAACAGCTGTAGCCTCCCTCCTTAAGAAAAAGGTAAGGAAAATAAAAGTGGGTGCCTTAGCAAGTTACTTAATTAATTACCGGCATTGAATGATCAATTCATCTTTCCCTACGGTGAACAAAAATCATGTCAGACATTTTTGTCTTGTAATCAATGACATTTATATCAGTAGTAATAGCAGTAGCAGTAGTCATATTGTCACATGTGCAGAATGCAGTGCAATCTGTCTTCCGCATGTTCACCTTACATGCAACACATTGCCACTCTCTGGCTCCATGATAATCAAGAATGTGTTAAAATGCAGAACTTAATTTTAACCAATAAAAAATAAATATAAGTGGTACTAGATCATTTCAAAACAGAAAGCTCTGAATGTCTTGGTTGGATGAATGTGCACAATAACTAATACCTTGTGCCAGCTCCTTTTGTTCTCATTACAACAGTACATCTAGGAAGAGAAAACACAAAAGGTCATAAAGGGTCTGGGGCGCCTGAAGGCTACCCCATATATTGAAGGGTGTGCAAAAGAAAACACGTGCTATAGCGCTTAGATGTTGACTAGTCCCATGGGGAGATTGAGTCTGCTCCAAGATGGTGATGTCCTCGGATATGATGGTTTCTGGGAGGAAGAGGTGGTTACAGTTGGGTGGTACCTGGGTCAGTCTTTCTTTCTACAGAGGGGAAAGAAGAAGAGATACCGTTATTGCACACCACCCACAGGTGGCCCAGGGTAATACTGTCATCAAATAAGCCTGTAAGTTGTTCCCCAAGAGCATGCATGTGATAGTCTGTTATGGAAGTTTTAGTTAATATGTAATCTTTCACAATTTATTACAAGTGTATCCTTAAATGAAGTTGTAACAAAGAATTATTAAAACATAAGGAAAAGGACTGAAGGAAACTAAAGGGTTAACTAAATGTGACTTAAAGCTTGAGCACATGAGGTCTGCCTTGCCTTAGAGCAGCGGTCTCCATCTCCAGCCTGGAGGGCCGCATTGGCTACAGGTTTTCATTCTAACCCTTTTCTTAATTGGTGACCAGTTTTTGCTGCTAATTAACTCCTTTCCCTTTCATTTTAATTGACTTGTTTTTCAAGATTTGTTCCCCTGAATTTCTTCATCGTTCCTCTGAATTGCTTCATTTCTTTCCTGAAATGGCACCCAAACAGAAATGAAATGTGAATTGAATGAACAAACAGAAGACCAACTAAGTCAGGGCCTCAATTTCACTCTAACCAGTCACTTAATTAGGCATTAATTATTTTTGTTAATTAAACCGTTCTTTAATTCCATGGCTTGTTACTGCTCTCATTGTGCAATAGCATGCATTTCTGAAATTGTTTATTTTCTCTTTTCTAAGAGCACTGTTAAAAAGTTTTGGGGACCTGAGAAGATCAACATACTGAGACCTTCATCTTTCGTTATTTTCAGATTCTGTATGATGGACACAGTTTGCTGGTCATGTTTTGCTTCATTTTGTATCTCACTATTGTTTGGCTGCTAATTAAGGACAATGAAACAATTAAGGGGTCTGAATCTTCAAGAGCAAGTCAATTAAAATAAATTTAAAAGAAGTTAATTAGCTTCAAAACAGGTCACTAATTAAGAAAAGGGTTAGAATGAAAACCTGCAGCTACTGTAGCTCTCAAGGAATGGAGTTGGGGATCCCTGCCTTAGAGAAACCAGCAGCTTGATTTTTCCATGGTTAGAATGAAGTAAATGAGTAAAAGTGAGGATAAACTAATGTGAAAGTTCTAAGACCCCTCCTATTAAGTGGTACTAAGATCAATAGTACAATCCTCAAATCACCAGTATTAGCGAAGCAACATTCAAGTAAATGGGAGAGTCGAAAGGAGTCAGAAAATACTGGTGGCACCATTATTGGTTGACTGGATGAAATGATAAAGCTATTCATATTACGAGTCAGATGACATGATGCATTAGATGAGGTAATGGTAGTAGAAAAGCTTAAAAGCAAATGAATGGTATGATTGATTGTTCACTCCATGAACTGAGACATTTGTGCAAATAAAGAATTGTTCTGCATTTTTATATGATCTCCATGAAAATGGAGGAATTTTTTTTCCACAACACTCTTTCGATAAGGTCACACCTGGATTTTGTGTTTTGATGCACTCATCTTTGAAGCACATTTTAATCTCAGTTAGATTGTGAGTTTTTTTTTTTCCCTGTGCACAACCCTCTTTAGGTGAGTCCTCAGATTTTCTATAGGATTGAGGAGCATGTGTGGCCCATGGTTAGTCTTGATGCCTCTCATGTCTGATGTCCCGGGGATGAAAGTCTGGTCACTGGAGACCGCGTATTCTTGCTGTGTCTGCATGGTTTTTCTAGGTACTCTCCAATTTTCCTTACATAAGCTAATTGATATTTTACATTTGCCCTGTGGATGTGTGTGTGTGGGGGTTATGCAATGGACTGGCACTCTGTTCATGACTG
The DNA here is from genome assembly GCF_900747795.2 of Erpetoichthys calabaricus. Classification (NCBI taxonomy): domain Eukaryota; kingdom Metazoa; phylum Chordata; class Cladistia; order Polypteriformes; family Polypteridae; genus Erpetoichthys; species Erpetoichthys calabaricus. The sequence continues at coordinate 48,305,985 of NC_041400.2, forward strand.
GTTTCTGCCTTGTACCCAGTGACAAACTCAAGTTCTAAATTTTGTTAAGTAGATTTGAGAATGTTATGATCAGGTTATACTGTTATACTGCGGTCCATTCCAGGACATTGATTGCTCAAGTTAAAGATTATTCTCTTTTTGAATTGGCCATGTGCTTTAGATCACTGTTAAAGGAAAAGGAAAAATTCCTCTTAAACGTGATTTTTATAGCAGAGGACCTTAGGATTAAAATCTTGATACCTGAATAAGTTTAGTTCCGCCTGATTAGAGCCCATGTCCCCATAAATTTGCAGCAGCACTATGGCTGCCCACACTGTGTGCGTGACAGCAAGTGCTGTGTATTTAAGAGAGGACTTATGTTTATCTTTGCACCAAATTAATCTTTTGGAAGAAAAACCTACAAATTTCTAAGAAGCAAAATCAGTTTCATTTACAGAAAGAGGTCCCTACTGCATCTTTATGGTTATTGTAGGCTTCTTGATATCCTCTCACATGAGTTTTCTGCTTGCTTGCTCATCATTTTTCCTTGCAATTTCTACGTGCTACCATATTTCCAGCCGCTCCTAAGAATGACCATTAAAATATATTTCAGTCCCTCTTCTGATCTGCACTTCTCAGCAATATGATCCTGTTTTTTGATGGCTTCTTGTGGACCATGATTATCTGTGCACTAAGCAACTAAGAACTTTCAGGAACATCTTACAGGATCACTTAGCTTTCTTTAGTGCTAATCAGAATGATTTCAGATCATGCCATGCAAGAGCAAAGTCTCCCTTTTATTGTACCTGATTTGAAATGCGATTGGTGAAATATGAAAACTGATACAGTCCTCATCAGAAAGCATGGGCAAACTCATATAATCAAAGTATGGACACAAATGCTCATTTATTAACTTTTAGGTAGAGTTGGTTACATTAAATTATTAAAAGTGAATAACAGTCCTACATGAGTTGTCTTGATTTTTAGGTTAACATCAACAAAATTTTAACTTATTTCAAAATTTACATCAACAAAAACTGATATTTCTATAGGGGTATGAATTATTATAGATAGATAGATAGATAGATAGATAGATAGATAGATAGATAGATAGATAGATAGATAGATAGATAGATAGATAGATAGATAGATAGATAGATAGATAGATAGATAGATAGATAGATAGATAGATAGATAGACTTCACAGCAATGAGAAACAGGCTCAGGGTAGCCTGCTTGAAATGACAAAAATTGACTTACATATGACTGCACAGCCCCATTTTTCAGCAGCCATTAAATTAATGTCCTAATGGTTACCTCCCTTAGCCTGTCCTTAATTAGTCCTGTTTAAATGCTACATGACCAATATTGCAACAGTGAAAAGACGACTCCAGGATGTTGGCCTAAGACACAGAGTTGCAAAGAAAAAACCATGGCAAGGAAAATAAAAAGAACATTTTAAAGTTGACAAAAGATCACAGATGGAAAATGACTGGAAAAGCATATTATGCTCAGCATCCTGGAGTTGTCTTTCAGTGGTGAAGGTGACACAGGTATTTGATGTTTATTTAAGGAAAAAGCCAACCGAGGACCTTTAAGGTGTTTGTCTCTCACACTGCACACTCTGATGTCCTTATCCTCTTATGCTGTTGCTAATGGATGGATATATATATATGTGTGTGTGTGTGTGTGTGTGTATGTGTATATATGTACTATATGTTGGCACAATGATGCAATGTAGCACTGATACCTCATAGTAAGCAGACCAGGGTTCATGTTTTTTGTTCTCCCTATGTCTCAATAGTTTTCCACCTACAATTCAAAGACATGCAGGCTAGGTGGACTGGTGATGCTAAATTGGCCTGGTCGGCATGTAAAAATGTGTGTGTGTCTGGGTGTGTTCGAGTGCGTTCCCCTGAGATGGACTGGCTCCTTGTTCAAGGGATTTTTTTCCTGCCTTGCTCCCTGTGCTTACTAAGATAGGTTCCAGCCCCCTACAACCCTTCTCAGGATTAATTGGGCTTAGATAGATAGATAGATAGATAGATAGATAGATAGATAGATAGATAGATAGATAGATAGATAGATAGATAGATAGATAGATAGATAGATAGATAGATAGATAGATAGATAGATAGATAGATAGATAGATAGATAGATAGATAGATAGATAGATAGATTTCACAGCAATGAGAAACAGGCTCAGGGTAGCTATATCAATCAGTAACTTAAAAAAAGGCTGCTAAAAGTAAAACTCTAAGTTTCTAACTTAATGGTTACTTGCCAGTGTAGAATTAACTATTATAAGTATATGTTTAAATAATCAAATAGCTGTCATAGATGAATATTTTTTATATAGCTAACCAGTCACCTTTTAATTAACTAGTATTATTGTCATATATATTCTTACTTTTAATAATTCATCTCAGAACATTTCTTTTGCCTGTGCATTTCATTGTTAACACAAAGGTTTTCATTCTGCACACAATTTACTAGTTGTGCAATTAATCCATTATAATTTGAAATGAACCAATGAGCACAGATCTCGGCGAGGACTCTTGGTGGTTACCAGGAAACAGACAACTGGTGCCGACTGCAAGAGTCAGATCTCATAACTCCTGAAATGGAAAATTACATTTTTCCTAGTAAAAGAATGCATTTTATGTGAAGCATCATGATGTACAACATTTCTTTAATTAGGTTTATTTGTCATTGATAATTTATCTGATTAAAAAAAAAAATATGACTATCTATCTATCTATCTATCTATCTATCTATCTATCTATCTATCTATCTATCTATCTATCTATCTATCTATCTATCTATCTATCTATCTAAAAACAAGCATGTAGTAAGTGATAATTTTCTTGTGTTTTATAAATAAATTTAGTTCTTCATAATAATAATGATAATAATAATAATTTCCATCCCCATTTTAAATCCCCAACCTGAGCCCTCAAAGATTTCGATATATCGACACTGTCTGCTGTGTCACCTAGTCACACTGTTTCAACATATCTGTAGCAAACAGCTAGCTAAAAACTAAACAGGACATATATTATGAGGTTTCTTTTTACCAGATGGCATGCAGCACCACTCCTTTCTGCTCGGCTGTGCGATTGAGCCCTGCATAGAAGTGATGTACCAGTATGTGTGCTTCTCATCTTACACCCAGTGACTCTGGTATAATAATAACAGATATTTTTAATTCTCTAAAATGAGTACTCTGTTAGATTACTTGTTACTTTAAAAAGTAATCAGCCTACATAAAGTGTGTTACTTTTAATTTGCCCCCCCCCCCCCCTCATTGCTCTTGAGATTGTGCTACTGAGTTTAGTACTGTACGTTCAGCTCATCAACAAAAATTTAGCTATTTTTGAAATATTGAGATTAATTATTTCAACCAGTTGAAGGAATAATGTGATCTTCCAAGCATTTGCCTCAGGAAATTTACCTTTGTGGATACTTCCACAATTTTCAATCAGTGGCTGCTGTGCAAATAACACGTGCACAAGTTAAAAAAGTTGCAACAGCATTATGCAAAATGCTACAAAATCCTTACCCAGTTAAGGCTGACATTGTCAAATGCTCATGAAGAAATCTACATGTATTAAGGTGGTTTGTCTAAATAGAATAAGGATTTACATGGCATGTAAGAAATCAGACTTTTGTGCATAATTGGGTTATTAAAATGAATGTTAACACATTCGTTTTTACATTAGCATTATTTTGAATCCTAAAAGAGATATCTAGTAAGAGGTGGCTAGTTTAGCTTAAATCTTAAATGACCTGGAAAACAGTCGAATGAGTAACTAGGATATTTCAGAATGCCACTATTATATTATAGCTGATCATTTTGGGGTGTCTTTTTAATTGCCCTTCATGCTACTTTGTAATTTTGCTTCTTTCTTTGTGTCTAATAAATATATGAAGTATTATCTGTTAAGAGTAGCAATTGGATCTTGTCTTCGATCTGATGAGGAATCTTTTAATTACTCTAATGGCTGTTGTAACTGTGATGCTAATATTTTTATTTTCCAGTGTTGTATTACTTTACTTAAGCATGATTTCATTAAATGTATTAATTACTAGATCACTTAATTCACTTAATGAGGCCTTCCAGGCTGTCTAAAGCCAACACCATTTTTTTTTTAAAAAAATGCATAATTGGATGGATGGATCAATCATGTAGTGCCAATAGAAATTGACTGACATGTTTAGTCATCTTTGAAAAGCTGAATGTCAAGAGTGAATTTGCCTCCTTCAAATGTATAATCTAGCCTTTCCTTCAAAACACATAAAGGCTGAATTGTAAAAGCCAGTAAAAATGTGACAGGCATTGTACAGTAACAGTAGCCTTTCAAATGAGCCAAACATTCTTTGAGAAAACCATTTCTGACATCCATGACAGAATTAAACATACAAGCTAAAACATAATATAATTTAAATGTTAACAGCCGAGATCAATGGTATACACGGATCTTGAAGGATTATGAAATTTAAGATGACCAAGACAAAAGAAGTCTGTGTAACACTGACAAAGTGAACAAAGCAAAGATTAAGCCAAAAATTGCTGACATACATGTGAATAACAAAAATCAAAGTGTTCTGTATTTAAAAGTATTGATTCACAAAAGGTGGACCTTTGTACAATTAGTACATCTTTGTGAAGGTTCTATGATATTTTAGCAATAAAAGTAAAATACATATTTACAATTCAGCATGAAGGGAGAGCTGAGCTGTCCAATGTTATTTTTCAATGCCCATTTATAAACCACACAACACTCAGAGAGACAATTATATGATTAATGGCAACGGCAGATTAGCGAGCCCTGGAACACGTGATCACATGTGTTGAATTGCTCAAGCACAGTGTAATTGGCAAACATACAGAAATGAAGCAGCAGGGCGTATCGCATTTCTCTGTTTAATATTCTCTGCAGCTTCCAGACAGATCACAGCAAATTATAATAATAATTACAAAACCCTTCAACCACTTATTCTCCATCTTCTTGGAGACCACTTTAATTAATCCTTTCCTGTGCTGCATTTTTATCATGGTCACATAGGCAAATTATGATATTTTGTAAGGTGTGATGGATGGTTAAGGTCAACATTCATATAAATGTTCCAAGCATTTCTGTGATTTATGGAGTACAGTGCTGATAAAATTCAAGTACATGGTAGAGTGTTTTTTACGAAGGTGACCACAGCTATACCATACAATAGAATATCTCCCAAATTTAATTCTCGACTGCAAAAAAACTAGAAACAATGGCAACAATATAATTTGAACTGATTCTGCTGTAAGCTGGAATTTGTTAGCATTACCTTTATTGTGAAGAATTTTAATTTAACGCAACATGGCAGATAATATAGATTCACAGTTGTGTTGCGGTTGCCTCTGCTTCCCAGCTCCATAGTTTTAGGCTAAAATTCAGGAGTTTGCATGTTCTTCCCATGTCTGTGTGAGTTTTTTTTTTCCTGGGAACTCCAGTTTTCCTCCCATATCCCAAATACTTGCATGTCTTGTTTCCTGGCGGCCTCTAAATTGGCCCTCTGTGAGAGTAGTGGCTTGAATTGGATGGGCTTGTTGAACCCAATGCTGTTTGGATAGGCTGCATTCCTTGACCCTGAATGGGATTATACAAGTCCAATCATGGATGCATGAATAGGATGGCATTCTGGACTGGAAGCTGACCCAAGGGCAATACTAAGGTTTGGGTTTGAAAACAGTATGGTTATCTGGCCACCCTAATGTGACGATCATCTAAGAAATTTGGAAATACCATATATACTTGAAACATGAAAAGTCGATCATAAAATCAGACCCCAACTTATACACCCGTTCAAAAATGTGACACTTAATTTTTATTTTTTTTACATCTTGCTTCCACCAATCTCGCACCAGTCTCTCAGACACATTAAATTTTGTTGCAGTAGCGCAGTTATCAATTTCTTTCGCCACTTCAACAACTTTTAATTTAAAACCAACTTCATATTCTCTTCTGATCGAACACACCATCGTAGATAAGGGATGTTCTTATGATAAAGGTGTGTGAGATACAAAAAACACAAAACAGTGCAAATGTCGCTTCGGAATAGTTTGGGTATTACCGTGTGGTCACGTAGGCACATTACATAGAAAAAAAAGGCAGTGTGCCCCGTGGTTACTCTCTCAGGTGGGTGTTAGCATATCATAATCTCTTGGACCAATAGCGTGAGTTTTATGCATTCGACTTATACGAACAACATTATAAATACTGGAAATTATCCAGTAAAATCAAGCCCCGACTTATCCACAGGAGAACTTAAATGCGAGTATACATGGCAAGTATTTTCACCTGTTTAGGGAACATGTTTTTTATTGTTATATAATGATGAGCAAACCCTGCCGAATTCACATTGGCAAAATCGTGGAAGTGTGTTATGTACTTGAGAGTGCTTACCAACTTCCTAGTGTTTTCGAATGAACCACCAGGGACTGTGGGGATCCACTTTAAAAGGCTGTGAGCAATCCCTGGCAGCAATGGGCAGGTGGTCTCGCCTCTTGGGGAACAATCCACAAAATACAAGAATAAAAACAAAGGCTTAGAGACAAAATCAAAAACAAAGAATAATGCAAATAATTAACAAAAGAAACATTGACATAAATATTATAATTGAAAATGAACAAAACACACAAAAAATAAGAATCTGAACTCCAGTAATCCTGGCTGGAAAAATAACAAAATGTTCGGGAACTTTACCGAATTTGGTGAAATGCATTAAGTCAATGAGGAAGGAGAAATTGAACAATTTTTGATTGGATCATAATGGTCCAATGAGATTTTAAATATCCTTGAGGGTTAAGGAAGTGTCCGCCAACTATGCTGGATTAATTATTGTAACCAAAAATGTGACCTGAGCTGTGAGGCTGCAGTGTGAATCTCTGTGCCATCATAACTCCCTGAGATAAAATCTGTAGAAATAAATTTCAGACAGCAAGATTTCTTGCAGACAGTGGCAACAGGAGCAGGAAGCATGAATTCACAGAGGCTAGGCATGTACCAATTCAATAGCACTCAACTGAACTGAATTGTAAAGTTTGATTTTTTTTACTTATGTGCTTGCTTACTCATTGCTGCTAGTACCAAATACGCTAAACACTAAAGCTTGTGGATTCTTCTGTACTTTCTGCTTGCATGCAACTGCACAGGGGTAAGCTCACATTTTACATACAGATCACATGCAAGTCCGTGCAAAAAGACATTACCTTTAAGACACAATTACACAGATACATTTCCAGTTTCCTTCTGCATCTGTATTTTGTGTTTAAATGTATTTATACAAAATCTTCCACAAATTTTTGACATAGCAATAAAACAGTTCCTATTAAATTCACACTGGAAGAATTATTTCATCTGGTAATGTTGTTGATCTGCTATACCATACAATACTCGGATCAGTGGGCTGTCGGGAGGGCTGTCCCATTCAACACCGGCTGCTATAGCTCTCTGTCACGATAACCTTTAGTATCATGGGGTGCAGGGATTAAAAAGTTTGCCTAAACTAGCCATGGGGCAAATTTCTTAGAAAATATTTGGTGAAAAAGGTTATTGGCGAACCCAACACATTTGTTGTAAAAAATGCTTTGTCGTATTTCGCCAATCAACACCAGTGTTATTGATGATGTGACTATGGAGAATAAAAAGTGAGCAAACAAGCAGTCTCTTTTAGGTGTCTGTAGCCGGCATGGCGCCAGGAGAATAACTTCTAAAAAAAAAAAAGACTTCTATACAATGCTATGTTGAAAAATCAAACAGATGCATCCTGAAGCTTTCTATAGTGTTCCAAACATGCACACATGCATACAGTAATTATTTCTTATTTTCTTATTGTTTTTATTACCTTTTTTGTACATTTTCGATATTTGCATACTTCCATTATGGTATAAATTATTTTAATCATTATTTAACATCACTTCTTTTCCTATCTTCTTGGAACCGTTTTGCTTTTGTTCTCTCTTTCGGTTGTTGGTATGATTTCATTTTAAAGATTTCCTGTGGTCTCTCGAATGTGTTTTTTCCCCAGTTTGGGCCTTTTCATATCGCAGTATTCAGGATTAGTTTTATTCTCCTTATTGCTTTGAAGGAGTTGATTTATTTTCATGCCTTACTGTGGTGCCATTTTGATTTTTGTGATTTGTGGTCTGATTGTTTATATAGTAGTTGCCATGCAGTCATGACCTGAAGTG